>NC_081573.1:2807573-2884442 GCF_022355385.1 Mustela nigripes
GAGCCGAAGGCAGCGGCTCAACCCACTGAGCCACCCAGGCGCCCCCCTCATGGTGTTTCTACCTTTAGCTTCCCCTTCCTTAAGCTAACATCATCATTTACTGTAGAGGAGCGGTAAATTCTAGAAATGCCATTGTATAAAATGATACTGCTCCCAGGGTGCCTGGGTGGCTCAGTGGGTTAAAGCCTCTGCCTTCGGCTCAGGTCATGATCTCAGGGTCCTGGCATCGAGCCCCGCATCAGGCTCTCTGCTCAGCAGTGAGCAGATTTAAACTCCATTTCCCACCCTTTGTTTTTGTTTCCATCATACTTGAAGTGGAGCTCAAGATCTGAACTTTGGAAATCCCTCCTATGTATTCTATTTTTTTTTTTAAAGATTTTATTTATTTATTTGACAGACAGAGATCACAAGTAGGCAGAGAGGCAGGCAGAGAGAGAGAGAGAGAGAGAAAGAGAGAGAGGAAGGGAAGCAGGCTCACTACTGAGCAGAGAGCCCAATGCTTGGCTCAGTCCCAGGACCCTGGGATCATGACCCCAGCCGAAGGCAGAGGCTTTAACCCACTGAGCCACCCAGGCACCCCAAAAACCCCTCCTATGTATTCTAAAGGGGCTGTCAGAAGACAGTATTTGGGGACATAATTTTCTAGAATCCTACAATGTCTTCTCTACTGAGGATAACACTGGATTAAAAATTAGAGACTCTCCAGCAAAATCCATATTCTTTTTTTTTTTTCTTTTAAATAAATGGGTCTTAGGGTGCCTGGGTAGCTCAGTCCATTAAGCAACTGCCTTTGGCTTGGGTTGTGATCCTGGGGTTCTGAGATTGAGTCCCACGTGGGGCTTCTTGCTCAGCCAGGAGCCTGCTTCTCCCGCTCCCTGCCGTTCATGCTCTCTTCCGCTGTCTCTCTCTTAAATGAATAAATAAAATCTTTATAAATAAGTAAGTAAGTCTCGCTATACTTCTAAGCCAGAGCTGGTTGCCTTTTTGGAGCCAAAGAAGGGGGCTGGCATAGTTAGAGAAAGGAGACAGTAGCTTTTCATCCAGATAGGTGGGAAAGAATGAAGCAGATGACGCAGCTTAGGTCCAAAAATTAAGGAAGAAACCCGATCTTAAAATGTGGTTTAGGAAACTTTGTTGAATGAAAATAATTTTCTATAAGATTAAGTTAATTTCCCTTGCTATCACTTGGCAACAATCCTATCTAACACTCCCCCATGCTCCCGCATCAGGCTCTCTGCTCAGCAGTGAGCAGATTTAAACTCCATTTCCCACCCCTTGTTTTTGTTTCCATCATACTTGAAGTGGAGCTCAAGATCTGAACTTTGGAAATCCCTCCTATGTATTCTATTTTTTTTTAAAGATTTTATTTATTTATTTGACAGACAGAGATCACAAGTAGGCAGAGAGGCAGGCAGAGGGAGAGAGAGAGAGAGAGAGAGAGAGAGGAAGGGATTCTCTAAGGATTCTCTTTCTGCTCCCCTTGTCTTCCATCATATTCACAGCAAGGGCAAAGACCTTTCCATGACCTGGGAGGGCCTGCATGATATAGCTGTGTATCCATTGTGTTTGGGGACCTGGAGAAATCTGTGCCTATTTTTGAGGGATGTGTGTGAAGCCATTTTTAAAATTCCTTTTTTGCCTCATGACAGAATTAGGTAAGGGGAGCTGTCAGAATATTACGTTTAGGAAAGTTGTAAACACTGGAGACAGATATCGCCTATCTTCTACTTTTTTTTTTAAGATTTTTATTTATTTATATGACAGACAGAGATTACAAGTAAGCAGAGAGAGAGGAGGAAGCAGGCTCCCTGCTGAGCAGAGAGCCCGATGTGGGGCTTGATCCCAGGACGCTGGGATCATGACCTGAGCCAAAGGCAGAGGCTTTAACCCACTGAGCCACCCAGGCGCCCTATCTTCTACTTTTTACTTAACAATCTAATGGAAGCCTCAAACAGCATCTTACAAAATCCCACTCAGTAATTTCATTGGAGCACAAGGCACTTCCTTAAAATACACCTTTTTACAGTGTATTTCCCTTCAAAATATTTTTGGGGCACCAGGGTAGCTCAGTTGATGAAGTATCTGCCTTTTTTGTTTTTTTTTAAAGATTTTATTTATTTATTTGACAGAGAGAGAGATCACAAATAGGCAGAGAGACAGAGAGAGAGAGATGAGGAGAAGCAGGCTCCCTGCTGAGCAGAGAGCCCAATGTGGGGCTCGATCCCAGGCCCCTGGGATCATGACCCGAGCCGAAGGTAGAGGCTTAACCCACTGAGCCACCCAGGCACCCCGAAGTGTCTGCCTTTGACTCAGGTCATGATCCCAGGGTCCTGGGATCTAGACCTGCATCAGGCTCCCAGCTCAGTGGGGAGCCTCCTTCTCCCTCTGCCTGCCACCCCAAACCCCCACTCCTGCTTACTCTCTCTCTCTCTCATTTTCTTTCTTTCTTTCTCTGTCAAATAAATAAATAAAATCTTTAAAAAGAATTTTGTTTTTATATGAACTAACATTAGAAATTTCAACTCTGTGTTCTCTAATTCCTAAATGGTAAAGTAATGTATCAACTTATGTCATATATAAATTTTTTACATCATATAATTGACACCATAGAGGAGCTTAGAACATTGTCCAACCTACAGTAAAGCATGCATCATTACCATATTTCTTAACAACTACCATTTTATAATTTTGGCTTGTTTATATGAATTTGCTGTGAGAGTGTCCCATATGTGATCACTCCATGATGAGTTTCTGGGAAGTTTGGCTGTGACTTGCATAATCAAAACCTCCAGATGTGGGGCGCCTGGGTGGCTCAGTGGGTTAAAGCCTCTGCCTTCAGCTCAGGTCATGATCCCAGGGTCCTGGGATCGAGTCCTACATGGGGCTCTCTGCTTGGCGGGGAGCCTGCTTCTCTCTGCCAGTCTTTCTGCCTACTTGTGATCTCTCTTTCTCTCTCTCTCTCTGTCAAATAAACAAATAAAATCTTTTTTTAAAAAAAGTAACCATCTACTTTCCTCAAAATCTGTCTGAACTGTGGAATAATAAATATCCAAATGCATACTCTATGTGTCTGGGATTCAGTGTACAGCACTGCTGGTGTTTCTTTAGTCAGAAATGTTTTTGTTGTTACTGCTTCTAAAGGATGGATTCCAGCCTTCGTATCCTATGTAAAAGTGGGAGTCTTATATTAATAACAAATTTCTCTAATGTCCTTTATATGGGTCTTCATAAGATTTTTTTAAGAGCATTTTATGATTGTTGGTAATTTTCTGAGC
Organism: Mustela nigripes; assembly: GCF_022355385.1. Classification (NCBI taxonomy): domain Eukaryota; kingdom Metazoa; phylum Chordata; class Mammalia; order Carnivora; family Mustelidae; genus Mustela; species Mustela nigripes. Next base: position 2,810,849 of record NC_081573.1, read on the forward strand.
AATTTTACTCCCACAGAACAGATGCTGGTGCTTCAAATGCTTGTTCTTCATGGGTGAACAGTCCCGGGTTAAAACTATAGCTCTGGGGGCGCCTGGGTGGCTCAGTGGGTTAAAGCCTCTGCCTTCGGCTCAGGTCATGATCCCAGGGTCCTGGGATTGAGCCCCGCATCGGGCTTTCTGCTCAGGAGGGAGCCTGCTTCCCCCTCTTTCTCTGCCTGCCTCTCTGCCTACTTGTGATCTCTGTCTGTCAAATAAATAAAATCTTTAAAAAAAAATAAAAATAAAAATAAAAAAACTACAGCTCTAAGGGCACGTAGGTGGCTCAGTGGGTTAAGCCTCTGCCTTCGGCTCAGGTCCTCATCCTGAGCCCTGCATCAGGCTCCCTGCTCAGGGGCCAGTCTACTTTCTCTATCCTTCTGCCCCTCTCTCTGCTTGTGCATTGTGTGTTCTCTCTCTCTTTCAACCTCTCTCTCAAATAAATAAATAAAATCCTTAAAAAAAATTTTAAAACTACAGCTATATAAAAGGATCTTTTACAATAAAATATGTATAATTTATTCAGAAATTTGTGGGGTTAAGATTTCTCTCATTTCTTGTTTTACAATTCCATAGCAATACTTCCTTTTGAATGGTAGGTTCCACAATCTTAATTGTTTTTATTTTTTAAAAGTTTTTATTTATTTATTTGACAGAGAGAGAGAGAGAGACAGAGAGGAAACACAAGCAGGGGGAGAGGGAGAGGGAGAAGCAGGCTTCCCGCTGTGCAGGAAGCCCGATGCAGGGCTCGATCCCAGGACCCTGGATCATGACCTGAGCTAAAGGCAGACGCTTAACTAATAACTGAGCCACCAAGGCGCCCCCATTTTAACCATTTTAAACTGTAGTGTGAAGTGTATTTATGTTGTTGTAAAACCAACCTCTAGAATTTCTCATCTTGCAAAACAGAAGCTCATTTCCTGTAAAACAGCCACTGCCACTATTCCAAGCCTCACCAACTACACGTTCCTGCTCCTTTTTTTCTTCCTACCTTCTTCCCTTTCCGTCCTTCCTTCTTTCCTTCCTTCCTTCTCTTTCACTACTTTAGGTTAGTCACATAAGTAAAATCAGTATTCTGTCTCTGTGATTCATTTACTTCACTTAGGGTAACGTCATTGATCTGGGAAACAAAGGCAAAAGAAAAAAAAATTTAAATTTCTTCACTGCCTACAGCCCATTGACAAGTCCTTGAAGTGGGTAGTGTGACCTTCTGGGAGCTCAACTGCCTCAATGTTGATACTTGGCTGAGGGCAAAAGGCAAACTTGCAATAACATTACCCCAGCCTCCCAGGATCCTTTGAATCTCCGTTAACATATGAAAATTCCCTTGAAAACTTCCTTTATCCTCCCCCTCCCCACCCCCACAGATGTGTTAGCAATCATCCTCCAAGAATACGGCGGGCCCTCCAATATACATCTGAAGAGGCTCATGATCAAGGCTTTATTTATTTATTAAACATTTTTTAAAAATAATTAAATAATTATTTTTTTTGACAGACAGATATCACAAGTAGGCGGAGAAGCAAGCAAGCAGAGAGAGCAAGAAGCAAGCTCCCTGCTGAGCAGAGAGCCCAATGCAGGGCTGGATCCCAGGACCCTGGGATCATGACTTGAGCCGAAGGCAGAAGCTTTAACCCATTGAGCCACCAGCCGCCCCTATTTATTTATTTTAGAGAGTGAGCATGTGAAGGGGGGCTCTGGTAGAGGGAGTGGAAGACTTGTTTCTATAATACCCTGGAGGCTGGTGCTGTCCCAAACCCCAACCTGATTTGAAAGCATATATTTAGTCATCCGTCACCACCCCAGGGAAGCTCCTCTGCCCTTGGGTCCTGTCCTCCTGCTTTAAGAAAACCATCTTTTTTGCACCAAAGACATCTCAAGAATTCTTTCTTGGGCGCCTGGGTGGCTCAGTGGGTTAAGCCGCTGCCTTCGGCTCAGGTCATGATCTCAGGGTCCTGGGATCGAGTCCCGCATCGGGCTCTCTGCTCAGCAGGGAGCCTGCTTCCTCCTCTCTCTCTCTGCCTGCCTCTCTGCCTGCTTGTGATCTCTGTCTGTCAAATAAATAAATAAAATCTTAAAAAAAAAAAAAAAAAAAAAAAAAGAATTCTTTCTTGACCACCGGCTCAGAACCTCAACATTTCTATGTCATCATCACATTTTAACCATGTTGTATCCTGTGATATAAGATCTGTTTCTTCTTTGGAAGCTGACTGTTATCCCAGTAACTTGGAGACCATCTTTGAGACATCACTCCGCGGCCTTCGCTGTCGAGGCCTCCCTGAAGAAGATTCCTTTCTCATTTTGCTCCCACTCATCTGTCTGCTGTTGGCCAGGGCACAGGGAGGGGCGCATGGGCATGAGGCTCCTGGGGTCCCAAACAGACCAGGTTTGGCTACTCCTTGTTGACAGAATCCAAGGCAGAAAGACCCATGGTGGGGAGACTAGAGAGGAAGTTAGTTTGGGGAGACCCACACCCACAAGACAGCCCAGGAATGTCCCAAGGACTCTACCCAAAGTGCTGAAAACACGTCCAGGTTTACAGAAGGAAAATGGGGGGTGAAAGCGAGGGAGTAGCGGCAGGCAGGCAGCCAGGGTTAAATCTGGGGGACGGGGTCTCCCTGGTTCAGGGCAGTCCCAGTTGCTTGAGAGGTCATTTCAGTTCCCCTCAGGGTCTTCCTCCTGAGCCAGGAGATGAGGCAGAAGGAACCCAGCTGGAAAGTCTGAGGCCACAATTGAGGCGGCCAAAGTCGTCTTTCTTGCCTTTGGATTTTGTCAGCGTGAGAAATAGCGTGAGAATAGGTCTGGGACCCGTGCAGCCAGATGTCCTTATACCCTCGGGTCCTGGTTACAAAATAATTACCACAGTCAGTAGAATATGATGTGGGAAACAGAGGCAGAAGAGGAATTAGTAAATTTCCTTGGTACCTACAGCCCATTGAGGAGTCCCCAAAACAGGCAGGCTGACATTCCTCTAGGAGCTCAACTACCGGGATGGTGACACTTTGCTGAGGGCAAAAGGCAATCCTAACCCCACCCTCCCAGCCCCCCAACTCCTGCCAGGATCCTGTAAATCTACTTTGACATATAAAAATTCTTTCGGAAACACCTTTATCTCTAAACCCCCAAGATACGTGTTGGCAGTCATCCCCCAAGCCATATCTGCAGGGTCTCATGCTACGGTTTTATTAGACGGTAATAAATGACATTTTTCTAACAATAGCTAGCCCCTCACAGCCCTGGAAACCTTGCTTCCAAAATTCCTTAGAGATTTTTTACCATTTGATCAACATCTCAACATTACCCCCCATCCTAAGCCCCTGGCAACAAAAATGCTAACTCTTCTGTTTTGCCTCCCCCCACCAAGATTCTGCATATATGTGATTTCATACAATATGTTGTTTTTTTTTTCTTAAGTGTGGCTTATTTAACTTGCCGAAGTGTCCTCCACTTTTATTCTGTGGCTGCAAACGGAGGGCTTTCCCTCTTTTCTGAAGCTGATATATATATACTGAGAAAAATTAAATGAGGAGAGAGAGAACACCAGAGATTAACCTTTTGTATCATGAAGAGTTGCCTGCCTGGCAAAAAGTTGTTTGACGATGATGGGGTTTTGAAATATAGGTGAGGTTCAATGAGGTGAGGTCTGGAGTCAACGACCAGGAAAGAATTCTTGAGACGTCTTTGGTGCAAAATGGTGGTTTATTAAAGCACGGGGACAGGACCCGTGGGCAGGAAGAGTCGTTGCCCCGGGGCTGTGAATGGTGGCTGGTTATATATGGGTTTGGGGGAGGTAAGGAGAAGGCAGGTTTGAAGAGGATTTTCATACCTTCAAGAAGATTCACAGGCTACTCGAGGCCTTGCCGTTTGTCAAGTTAAGGTTGTTTTTTTCCCTGTAGCAAGACATGAACATGAAGATCCTTGGGAGTTTCCTGGAGGAACATTACACTCTGCCTGTCTCAAGGATCTGTCAATGGGCTGCAGATTACAAAGATATTTAATTGTATCTACATTTCCTTCTGGAAGCTGGGTTATGGATTGAGATGGCTTGTTCTTAGAGATCGCTAAGAAACTTGTAAACTGAGAGGGAGACTCATGTCTTGGAGGACTGTGATCTACCTAAATTAACTCTTTGTTTTTCCTTTAGGGCAGTTAGGAGTGCCTGAGGAATGTCACAAGCATCCCATGGTGGTGGTGGTGGTGGGGCAGTAAGGGGTGTCAGCTTCTGCTTTGTCCTCAGATTGCCTTCTGTTCCCTCATCAGCAACACAGGCACTTTCTTTTTTCCTATGAAGAACTTCCCCCTTTTAGAAATTCTAAATCCCTGTGCCTTTCTCTTTAAGTCATGGTGGTTTGGTAGCATCAAGCCCCTGTCTTTGAGCCTCGTATCTTTGAGTTTCCCAAACTTAAATTATTTTTGCTCTCGTGGATCTTAGTACAGCTTAATTGTTAGATGAGCTAAAGAATTAAGAGACAAAAATGTTTTCCTCTCCTACACATTCATTTTGTTGTTGAAGACTGACCTCCATGCTTCAGATGCAGAACAGAATGTGAAGACAGAGCCGGGATTAAGCAGGAATGGTAGCTTTATTGCTTTGCCAGCAAATGAGGCAGCAAAGGAGGTCAGGGCCTTTGAAACTGCAAGCTCACTCAGAGGCAGGGGCTGTGGTTTTGCAGGGACATACAGGATCTAGCCGGTTTCGACAGGAATTGTGAGTGTGTGTGTGTGTGTGTGTCAGGATAGAGCTAGATTCCTGAAACAAAGGGCTGAGAAGATCACAGGGGAGGTTTGGGAAGAGAGAATAAAGTTATCAAGCACCTGATGTTTAATGTACCTTTTGATTTTCGTTAAACTTTTTAAAGATTTTATTTATTTGAGAGAGCATGAGCAGGGAGAGGGGCAGAGGGAGCAGCAGGCTCCCTGCTGAGCGGGCAGCCTGACCCAGGATTTAATCCGAAGACCCTGACATCCCTATCTAAGCCAAAGGCAGATGCTTAACCGACTGAGCCCTGAGCCGTCAGCCCACACAGCTTTTTGTTTTTCTTTTTAAGATTTTATGTATTTATTTGACAGAGATCACAGGTAGGCAGAGAGGCAGGCAGAGAGAGAGGGGGGAGAAAGCAGGCTCCCTGCCGAGAAGAAAGCCTGATGGGGGGCTCAATCCCAGGACCCTGAGATAGTGACCTGAGCGAAGGCAGAGGCTTAACCCACTGAGCCCCAACTTTATGCTTTTAATCGGTTTCAGTTTCAATCATCAGGACAACTAGAGTAAGACCATTTCATATCTGACAGTCAGAAACCACTCAGTATTTTCTAGAATAGCTTAAAGAAAAAGGATGACACCAAAACTCAGTGAAAATGTCAAAATTAGAATTCGCATATGTCACTGATGGGAGCGTGAAAAGTACATTCACTTTGAAAACTGGCAGTTAACAAAAACAAATATTTACCAACGGAAGGGGAGCATTTCCCAGTCCAAAATATGTCTCTTTGCCCTAAGAATTCTTTTAGGCGGTTACTTTAAAGAAGGAAGAAAGGAAAAGCCCTGAAACTGGGTATGTTTACTTTTGTAAAAGATATTTGCCTTAATAAGGGAAAGCTCATTTGTAAGGGTGTCTTCCTCTGTGTAGCAGGAAGGAGAATGTGTCATTCTCCAGAAACTCGGATCGGTGGAGAAGGCACCGCTCTAAATCAGGGTAAGAATCCGAGCCTTGGTTCCCGGGCTTTGCCTGTTCACCTCCCCAAATGGTTCCAATTAGGATCACGTGTGGAGTTTCAAAAAAAAAAAAAAAAAAAACCAGTCATCTCTTGGGGTGCCTGGGTGGCTCAGTGGGTTAAAGCCTCTGCCTTGGGCTCGGGTCATGATCCCAGGGTCCTGGGATTGAGCCCCACATCTGGCTCTCTGCTCAGCAGGGAGCCTGCTTCCTTCTCTCTCTCTCTACCTGCCTCTCTGCCTACTTGTGATCTCTGTCTGTCAAATAAATAAATAAAATCTTAAAACAACAACAACAAAACAATCATCTCTAGTGCCCTCTGCCTCAGATTCTGCCGATTGGTTTGGGTGGAAACAACAGTGTTGTGTTAATTAGCGGCTCCAGGTGATTCTCAGTGAGGCCGGGTTAAGCACGAGGGGTCGAGTGGAGAGCGGGCTTTGGCTCAGGAACAGGTGAGAGTCTCTGCTCCGTGAGTCTGGGATGCTCAGGTCCGTGCGGCACTCGAGCTTCTGATGCTAAAGCTGAATTTGTGGGTGCCTGTGGGCTGGGGAGAACCCCAGAAAGCGGAGAAGGAAAAGGCAGGGATTGGTCTCCCAGTAGGAGCTCACGGTTTCTGAATAGCTCCTGACACAAAGCATCGGGAATCTGGGACTTCTTTGCATTTTAAACTCCGGCCTGCAGGCGGTCAGTTTTTAGGCAGGGAGTCTCTGTGGGGGGGCTTTAAAGGTTAAAGATCGTGTTGCAGCTGTGGTTTCTCCACCAATAGCTCCTGAGAAAGAAATCTGGAGGACTTGGTGGCAGAAGAAATGGCTGAGTTTCAGGTAAGCCTTGCCTCTAAGGTCGGAGGCTGTGTCATCTTTTTCTCCTAAAATTCTTTGTATTTGGAAATTGCAAATGTTGATTCCTTTATTTCTGCTTTATGTCTTCAGGTATTTTTAAATCTTTTCAGAAATAATACTCACGGTTAGGTCTTTAGAACACTTCTCCCCTCTACCCCAGAGCATTCACTGCCTTCTGTCCAAGCTGGCTTGCAATAGGCCGTCAGCAGTTGTCACTTTTTGTTCGTTTTTCTTTTCTGGATTTAAATAATTTATTCAGCATACCTCTTAGAAAACATATGCTGATTTTTAAAAAGAATTTATTTATTTATTTGACAGAGAGATCACAAGCAGGCAGAGAGAGAGAGAGAGAGAGAGAGAGGAGGAAGCAGGCTCCCTGCGGAGCAGAGAGGCCAACGTGGGACTCGATCCTAGGACCATGCGATCATGACCTGAGCCAAAGGCAGAGGCTTAACCCACTGAGCCACCCAGGCGCCCTGATTTTTTTTTTTAAAGATTTTATTTATATGACAGAGTACAAGCAAGGGAGCGGCAGGCAGAGGGAAAGGCAGGCTCCCCCCAGAGAAGGGGGAGCCTGATGTGGGGCTCAATCCCAGGACCCTAGGACCATGATCTGAGCTGAAGGTAGTTGCTTAACCAACTGACCCACCCAGGCACCCTGATTTTTTTTTTTAAGATTTTATTTTATTTTATTTTGTGTGTGCAATGCTAACTTTATTTTTTTTAATTAAATTTATTTATTTTCAGGAAAACAGTATTCATTATTTTTTCATCACACCCAGTGCTCCATGCAATCCGTGCCCTCTACAATACCCACCACCTGGTACCCCAACCTCCCACCCCTAAGATTTTATTTTTTAAAGAGAGTATGAGCAGGGGGAGGTACAGAGGGAGAAGATTCCTTGCTGAGTGGGGAGCTTTATATGGGCCTCAATCCCAGGACCCTGGGGTCATGACCTGAGCCAAAGGCAGGTAGGTGGTTCACTGACTGAGCCACACAGACGCCCTAGGCTGAAATTTTTACTTGTTTATTTATTAACACTTTATTTATTTATTTGACAGAGAATTCACAAGTAGGCAGAGAGAGGGGGACCTCCCGCTGAGTAGAGAGCCCAATGTAGGGCTCGATCGAGAACCCTGAGATCATGACCTGAACCGGAGGCAGAGGCTTAACCCACTGAGCCGCTCAAGTGCCCCTTTTTATTTATTTATGAAAAGATTCTGTTTATTTGAGACAAACCCGGGTGGGGGGAAGAAGGGGGGAGGGGCAAAGGGAGAGGGAGAAACAGATCCCTCGATGAGCAGAGAGCCCGAAGTGGGACTCCATCCAGGACCCCGAGATCATGACCTGAGCTGAAGGCAGACACTTAACTAACTGAGCCCATCCAGGCGTCCTAGGCTGAAATTAAAGAAAAAATAATGGAAGCAAACAATTTCATAAATACACATATAGATGTTCAAGTAGTGTCTGTCACATGGCCTATGAATATGGATTCAGAGTCACGTTTACATATTGGCCATCACAGCAAGCATACCATTAACAACAGATGCATGAAGAATCTTCATCTGTTCATGTCAGATGCCCAAGGCAAGGAGGAGGCACAGGGAGGGGAGGACCACCCAGCCCCCTGACCCCCAATCCAAGAGAACTTAGGGACAGTCAAAGCAGGAATCCCCCATGGTAGCTCTGAGCCCACCTCTGCTTGGAGATCTTTGGAGGGCTTATCCAAAGATTGCTGGGTGCTGCCCCAGTTTCTAATGCATGGAGACGGGGCTCAAGGATTTCCATTTGTAGTAGGTTCCTGATGTGATGCTACTGGTCCGATGGCCACACTTTGAGAACACCCTAGAGTGCTTGGGGCTGCTTCTTCAATGAAGACCCTCATTCCTGTGTTCCCCAGGCCTTTGTCCCTGCCTGTCCAGAGGAAAAGCCTTTCCAGACCAGCTCTCTCCTGGCTTACTTAAACTTTGGTCCAGGCAGTGGGCCTGCGGGACCATGATAGGTCTCCCCTGACTACATCCTGTTTGGGAACAGGCAGAAGAGCCAAAGTGGCAAAATACTCCTTCTGGGCCGGAAAAGGACATGCATGAAGGAAGATAAAAGAATGGTAGTGCCCGGCCCGGTGTTGTACGTAATCCCTGTTCTCAAGCTTTTAACACTGATTGAAAATCCCTAGAGGTTTAAATGCTGGGAATTCACTTCTCAGCCAACGGACCCCTGATGCAGTATTTCCTGAGTTCCTGGGACACCCGAATAGAAACAGCCAGCCAGAGCCCCTGCCTTCCTGGGGAGGCCAAGGGATGGGTTCGCCGGTCAGCCCTGCTCCTGGACTTCTGAGGGAGGAGGCTGCTGCCCGAACCCTGGAGCTGAAGCCTGCGGCAGCCAGAGCTGCCCTGTAGGACGGGGATCCCAGGGAGGCGGGCAGGTTTTTGTCATCCCCCCACCCTCAACCCGGGAGCTGGGATTGTGCTCTAAGGGCCTGTGGCACCCAGCAGTTCCATCCTTGGGCAGGCCCCATGGGAACCGACATTTTTTTTTTTTTTTTAAAGATTTTATTTATTCGACAGACAAAGATCACAAGTAGGCAGAGAGACAGGCAGAGAGAGGAGGAAGCAGGCTTCTGCGGAGCAGAGAGCCCGATGTGGGGCTAGATCCCAGGATCCTGAGATCTTGACCTCAGCCAAAAGCAGAGACTTTAACCCACTGAGCCACCCAGGCGCCCTGGGAACTGGCATCTTCATAACTGACCAGAGATTGGGGGGCCGTGGGGTGTAGGGCAAACAACACTGAATCGGGAGTTGAGCTTTTTTATTGTAGTTTGTACTGTTCCTACCGGGCTGTGCGAGATCGAGTCATTTTCCCACAACACCACCTATCCGTGGAAGGGCTCAAGGGGGAGGGAATGGTAGATCTCCAAGGTTGTGGGACTCCAACCTTGAATTACAAAAAATGCAATAAAATCCAGTTCGCAATCAGGAAGAATAGAGGGGACCGGGCCTGAGGCACTTGAACCTTGAGCTCTGGTCTGGGGGTGCTGGGGTGAGAAAGGGCTTCCTCTTAGCTGTCTGCTTTCCTTCCCACTGAGGCAGCCCCTGGCCCCAGGTGCCCGGACCCCTCTGCCTCCAGGCCTTGCCCTCAAGGCCCGCCTCCCCACTCTCTGAGGCTTTGAGACCAAAGGAACGGGCCTGGCCCTGTGAAGGGCAGGCACTGGGGCCCAGAGACTCTCGAAGAGAGGCCCGGAGAGTCCCACGTTAGTGCGGGATGTTTGGGGACCCCCACGCCCTCTCTGTCCTCACGCTTTCCTCCTTTAGATCCTTCCTCCCCCGCCTCACACTTCATCTCTGATACAGGGATTTTGAGTCCTTTGCGCAGAAGGATGCCTGGGACCCTCTCTCCCCGCCCCCCCCTTCCATAGAAAAGCATTAAATACAGTTTCAAAATAAAATCCAAAGCTCAAAAAGGCCCTGATCTCGGGGCCTTCCGTTCTCCACAGGAGAATAAATCCGCATGTCCCACTCGGACCGGCCTGGGGGATCGTGGGGCCCCGCTCCGGCCCCACAGGGCCTGGCGCTGCGCGGGGAACAGAAGGGATGGGCCTTGGGGACTGAGACTCGGAGGCACGTCCACCGCGTCCGGAGGGGGACAGGGAGGGGCGGGAATAGAATGTCAACTGCCAGGACCCCAGGGATAGGGACGAGAGAGCAGGAGCGCGCCTGCCTGGGTTGGGGGAAACGGAGGTCTCCGGAGAGGAGCAGGGGAGAAAAGTGCTAATCGCCTTCCACGATCGGGGTCCCGGGAGGCGCGATTGGTCCCCAGAGTCCGCCCCGGAGGCTGGCGCTGCTGCGGGGCCCGGCCTGCAGGCCGCCTTCCCGCCCGGGCCCCCGAGCCCCGCCGCCCCGCCCTCCGCGGGAGCAGTCCCGGCCTCCGAGTGGCCGGAAAACCAATGAGGACCGTGCAGCAGCCGCCCCCAACCCGAGGGCCGGGACCGGGTCGGCGCGGCCTTCGCGCCCTCCCCCGGGCCTTGGGGCCCCGGTACCGACGGGTGCACCCCCGCCCGGGCCTGGCAGGCCTCGGTGCACACGCGTGCTGACCTCTCGGGAAACGTGGGGCCCCGCGCGGGGAGGGCCGGGGCTCCGGATCCGCGGGGCCTGCGGGGCGCCAAGCGGCACCGGCGACCCCACTTGGTCCCCATCTCCGCCCGGCCCGCCGGGGGACAGCGGCGGCGGCGGCCGGGCCCCGGGAGGCGAGGTGTCCAGGCCGAGGGCCGGCCGAGCGGAGAACGGAGGGCGGAGCCGCCCCGCCCGCCCCGCCAACCCTCCGCGGCGCCCGGCCCGCCGCCCGCAGCCCTCCCGGCCGCAGCCGCCGCGTCCGGGGCTTCCAGGATGGTCTGGCGCTCCTCGGGCGCGGAGTCCGAGGAGGAGGGATGCACCTGCCCAGTGTGCCGCTGGACCGTGGCGACCCTGAGCGTGGCCCGCGCGCCCGCGCACACCAGGCCTCGCCGCCGGCAGCCCTAGTGCACCAGGTACTCGCCCCCGGCGCGGCGGGGAGTCGGCCGCTGCCCTCGGTGCGGGCGGGGGCGGCGGGGAGGCGAGTCCCGGGCGCTAGGCCTCGCGCGGCGGCCTCCGCGGGCCCAGCGGCTCCGGGGGGAGAGCGGGACGTCGCCCTGGGAGGAACAAAGGACCGCGTGGGAGCCAGTAGTGGGCCCGCCGCCGGGGTCTCGCGCTCCAGCTCCGCAGCTCCTTGCTTTGGCCCCCCTGCCCCATCCTTCCCGGTCTCCCCTTCAGCCTCCAGCTCCCACCGCCCGCTGGAACCCAGGCATTCCCAGCCCCCCGTGTGCCTACCCCACTTTCCCGGACCTGTTTTGTTTTTGTTTTTAATAAGATTTTATTTATTTGAGAGAGAGAGTGCAAGGTAGAGGGAAAGGGGAGAGGGAGAAGCCTACTGCCTGCGGAACAGGGAGCATGATGCTGGGCTGGATCCCGGGCCGAGATCATGACCCCAGCAGAAGGCAGAGGCTTAACCCACTGAGCTACCCAGGCGCCCCCAACAGTTGTCACTTTGAATTAAAGTCCTGCAAATACACCCAAACCTATCCCCCTGTGATAGTTTCACAGGGGAAAGTGTTGAGTCCAAGATTCCTCTTGCTGGTGGGGTCGGTCCTGGGACAACAGAGAAGGAACCTGTTCCCATTTAGGGCCAAACGGGTTGCTTTCTCAAGCTCTGTGTAGACTAGTATTAAAAATGCACAAATAAACAGGATGAATATGAGAACCAGACTACGTCTGAATGTTCTGGAAAAAAAAGGGGGACTCTTCCTCTTTACAGTGTATTCTATTTTAAAAATACTGGGTACTACAGGATGTGGAAACTATGCCTGATCGGAGTTTCTGTAAATCAGCAGTGTTCTCATAATTCGGTCTGTATTCTGATACAGTTTGGGGGCCGGTGGAACACAGCAGTTATAATAGGCCCTTTGGTGTGCCTTAGTGATGTAGAAAAGACATTAGGGTTTGAAGCCAATGGCTAAGAAACAATTCTTGACCGATCTTTGGTGCAAAAAGGTGGTTTTATTAAAGCAGGGGGACAGGGCCCTGGGGGTGGAAAGGTCTGTGCAGCGGTCAGGAGGAGTGGCCCATTATCAAGTTGGGAGGGGGTTAGAGATAGCGTAAGTCTCTAAGGGATTTTGGAAGCCCGGTTTCCAGGACCTTGAGGGGACTGGCTGTTGTGAGGAAAAGGTCATTATTGTCTAATAAAAGCCAAGTTATGACACTCTTCAGATGTATATCAGTAGGTCATAAGCTTGGGGGGATGATTGCCAACAGTACTAAGTGGGGGGGGGGTGTGCTTAGAGATAAAGGAAGTTTCCAAAGCAACTTTTATATGTTAAAATAGGCGTGCAGGGTCTTGGGGGTTGGGCTAAGATTTAGCCTTTTGCCCTTAGCAAAGTGTCAACATCCTGGCGGTTGAGTTCCTAGAGGAATGTCACTCTGCCTGTTTCGAAGGACTTGTCAGTGGGCTGTAGGTAGTAAGGACATTTAATACTTTTTCTTCTGCCTTTTTCTGTCCCACTTGATTAGGCACTGATATCAATTTGTTTTCTTACAGCTAATGTTAATTTTATCGGCTTGGTGCTCTCTGGCCCATTTCTCCCCTATATTGTTCATATTTCCCTCCCTTATCACTTGTAAGGGTCTGCGATGGATTTATGGAGCAGTGTGCGGAAACCATCCCATTTAAACTGGAGACTCTCTCCTGAATTTCTTTTTGCTTGTAGTTTCTGTTGAGAACAAAGACAAAAGAAGTGAAATTTCCTTACTACTTGCCTCTAGAGCCAAAATGCAACCTTAACTTGACAAGAGCCAGACCTCTGGGCTCCTGGAAGTCCTTTTAAGCCTAACATGAAAATCCCTTTTAAATTTCCTTCGCCTCTACCCTCACTAACTTGAAAGTGTACTGGCAGTGGTTCCTCACAATCACACTGCTGCTTGCTTGCTTGATTGCTTTTTTTTTTTTTTTAGATTTTTATTTATTTATTTGACAGAGATCACAAGTAAGCAGAGAGGCAGGTAGAGAGAGAGAGAGAGAGGAGGAAGCAGGCTCCTTGCTGAGCAGAGAGCTGGAAGTGGGGCTCCATCCCGGTACCTTGGGATCAGGACCTGAGCGGGAAGGCAGAGGCTTTAACCCACTGAGCCACCCGGGCGCCCCTCTGGGGCTCTTTCTGCCTACAGGCCCTGTCATCAAACCTTACTGAAAACAGGGCATCTTAATGGCTCAGTGGATTAAGTCCGACTCCTGATCTCATGTTAGCTCGTGATCTCAGGGTCCTGAGTTCAAATTTCTCCACTCTCGGCTCCATCCTGGCACAGAGCCTACTGAATAACAAACAGATTTTGCACTGAAACTATCTCAGTAATTGTTTCTGGACTGTAGGTTCCTGGCCCACATCACATCAGTTTCCGCTGGACCATGAAGTCTCGTACTTTGGTGTACTAGACACAGTAACTTCCGGGACTGGAGGTTCTGTATCAGTCCGAGCTCTATCCCATAGGTTTTTATTTTACTCCACGCTCCTGTCACAAACATACTCTTCTGTTTATTTCTTTGTATTTTCGGAAAAAGAAAACAAGAATTGCATAATTAACAAGTTTGATGTCTTAAAATCCTGAAATAATAATAGAGCACAAGTGATGATGGAAACGAAAGATTTCCATGAAATGCGATGCTGTGGGGTCATTGAGCTCAACAGTCAAGAAGGAATTCTTGGGACCCTTAAAGGCTCCAGTTGGTCATTTTACTTAAGTAGCAAGCGGACAGGACCTGTGGGCAGAAAAAGATGCACTGCAGCCTACAGAAAGCTGGTAGCTCCCTGTGACATGTGCAAGGCAGGGGGTGGGGGGTATGTGGGGAGTATCAGATCCTAAATGTTTCTTTGAATTTCTACTTGTAAAAGTAGAAGTTGTTTGCAGGATTTCTCTGGTGCTTATTCAGTTTGATATTAACTATCAGTGAGAGGTACAGGCCATCACAAGACCTTTAAGAACACAGCAGCCACAAGGCGCCTGGGTGGCTCAGTGGGTTAAGCCTCTGCCTTTGGCTCAGGTCATGATCTCAGGGTCCTGGGATGGAGCCCGGCATCGGGCTCTCTACTCAGGGGGGGACCTGCTTCCCCCTCTCTCTGCCTACCTCTCTGGCTACTTTTGATATCTCTCTCTCTCTCTCTCTCTATCTCTTTCTCTGTCAAGTAAATAAATAAATAAATCTTAAACAACAAAAAACACAGCAGGCAGCCCTTATTTGGTCCTTACCGGAACTAGGTGGATTCTCGGCCAGTCTTCTGGCTAACGGTGAACTTTTTTCCGCTTCTAGCCCTCATCATAGTAGACTCAGAAATAATAGCTCTTTTATTTATAGAATTCAAGATGTTTGTGTTGATAGTGTGATTTAAAGACAGACGCAGCATTATCCACAAAGAGCTTTGTAAGTGTCATGTCATTGAAAATGTTTCTTAAATTAGTCACCATGACAGTTCTGCACTCTGTCACTTCCAGTGTGTGTATAACTACTTTCGGAATGTATGATGTGTGCACAAATGTGACATGGTAGGTCAGATGTGTGTGGATCTCTTCATGTTTTCATCACTCTTCTCAGGGTTGACACCTGCGGTGAACACTGCTTTAAGTTTCTCCCTGTATGTTGACCTGCTGTCGTTCTAGATCCACTCCGGGTCAGCCAGTGTGAAAACTTGATCCCGTCCATGTTACTGGGTGTTTGACAAAATATTCTCATAATAATAGAAAAATGTGTTTGCTGTCTTAGAGTAATATTATATATTTTCTGTGAATTTATGAAAAACTGTTAGATGCTCTCCAGTAAAGAGAGGAAACGTGCTGAGAAAGGATTGGCTTTGGCTCTCTTGTCATTCCAATAGAACCTGTAATTGTGATAAAACCCATTCAGTTCCCTGTCCTCCAAGAATTCTTGCCTTGGAGTTCTACCTCTTTGTTATTAAAGAATGTTTACTGGGGCCTACAGGCTACTGCTTTTTTTAGAAATGCAGACTCCCGTTTAACCCCAGAACTCCTGAACAGAATCTGCATTTTAACCAGATCTCCAGTGCACTGTTGTGAAATTCTGATTCACTTTTTAATCAGTACATTTGTAACCCACAAAAACATTCCACCTGGGGTGCCTGGGTGGCTCAGTGGGTTAAAGCCTCTGCCTTCAGCCCAGGTCATGATCCCAGGGTCCTGGGATCTAGCCCCGCATTCGGCTCTCTGCTCAGTGCAGAGCCTGCTTCTCGGTCTCTCTGCCTGCCTCTCTGCCTACTTGTGTTCTCTATCAAATAAATAAATAAAATCTTTAAAAAAAAACAAAAACAAAAACATTCCACCTAAGAAGGAGACACAACTAGGGGCGCCAGGGTGGGTCAGTCAGGTGAGTGTCTGCCTTCAGCTCAGGTCATGATCTCAGGGTCCTGGACTCCATGTTGGGCTCCCTGCTCAGCGGGGACCCTGCTTCTCCCTCTCTCTCTGCCCCTCTCACCCAGCTTGCAGTCTCTTTCTCTCAAATAAATAAATAAGATCTCTAAAAGGAAAAGAAAAAGGCACACTCTATAATGTATGACATAATACAGTACTAAGTAACTTGTTGGGTCTCTGTTGACACCTTCATTTTACAAATTATCTTGGTTAAATACACAATATTTATAATGGTTTTCCGGATCATATGCCATCCTCTTACATCAAACGTAGAGAACACATTAGAGCATATTACTGTGTTAAAAATTCCCTGATGCATAGAGGAGGAAACTCACCTAAGCCAGAAGCAGTTCTGATAACGACACAGAGAAAAGGAGTTCACTCCTTGGGGAATCACAGATGGAAACTACAGCAGGTGGGATTGTTAACGCAGATTTGCAGCACGTAAAGAGATCGGAGTGGGGCACCTGGGTGGCTTCGTGGGTTAAGCCTCTGCCTTGGGCTCAGGTCATGATCTTGGGGTCCTGGGATGGAGCCCCGCATTGGGCTCTCTGCTCAGCGGGGAGCCTGCTTCCTCCTCTCTCTCTGCCTGCCTCTCTGCCTGCTTGTGATGTCTGTCTGTCAAATAAATAAATAAAATCTTTAAAAAAAAAGATCAGAGGGAATAACTTCCAAAGCAGACACCCAGAGAAGCAGAAGGAAGGATTTCATATTATTTGGGTTTTGGGCAGATGTTCAGAAAGTGGTCTTATCTTGTGTAGAGCTGGGCATTAGGTGGCCCAAGAGCCTCAAGAAAACCTTCTCTACGTTATGTAAATGAGCTTTGTACTCCTCCCTGGGTGGAGATTTCATATTATCATGAGATTAAGATCACTCCTTGGATTACTCTTTGGTTGGTTTGCTTAGGTGTGTAGGAGGGGAAGGCTTAAGGTCAAAGTGGGCTGACCCAAGGTCTTCCTCAGGGCAGTTAGTAACCGGTGTTGCATAGTTTGTTTCCCTAGGACACTGCCTGGGGGTTTGAATAAAGTAAAAGATAAGGTGGAAAGAAGAGGTTAAGTAAAATGTAGGACAGTCATCACAGGGAACAAGCAGGTAAGCAGGAAAGGTCAAGTGTTGGTCTCGTTGGTGGCACTGACTCCCTCTTTCAACTTAGGGACGGACCATCGTGAACTGTGTTAATGGCCACTTGGTGACTGTGGTATTTATTACAGGGACTGCTGACATTCAGGGATGTGGCCGTAGAATTCTCCCTGGAGGAGTGGGGACGCCTGACCCACACTCAGCGGCAACTGTACAGGGATGTGATGTTGGAGAACTACGGACACCTCCTCTTCCTGGGTGAGGATGACTCCTTCAGGTTTCCCAAACCCCACTTAGGGTTTTGTTCTTTCCTTTGTTTTCGTTTTGTTTTGTTTTAAGATTTTTATTTATTTATTTGACAGAGCGAGCAATGGAGAGAGGGAACATGAGCAGGGGAGGGGGCCAAGGGGAAGCAGACTTCCCACTGACCAGGGAGCCTGATGTGGGACTAGATCCCAGTATTGTGGGATCATGACCTGAACCAAACGGCCAACCGACCGAACCACCGGGGCACCCCCACCTGTGTCTTCTAAAGGGGCTGTTGATCAGTAGCATTTGGGAAGTCATTTTCTAGATGTTACAAATGTCTTTTCTTCTCTACTGAGCACAATACTAGATTGAAAATCTCCAGCAGTGCTCATGTTCATTCCTTTTTTCTAATAATCAGGTCTCATTGTGTCAAAGCCAGACCTGGTCTCCTTTTTGGAGCAAAAGAAGGAACCTTGGAATCTCGAGAGAAAGAAGACGGGAGCCTTCCACCCAGGTAGGTGGGAATGAATGGAGCAGATGACAGAGGTGAGGCCCACATGTGGAGGACAGTGACCTTGAAATGTGGTTTGAGTAGCTCACCCTGAATGGAAATAATCTTGAGAAGCCTAGTTATGGTTTTCTCCTTCTCACAAAGAGATATCTGCTGTCCACCATTATCAAGCTCTCACATTCTCTAGGGATTCTGATTCAGCTCCAGTGATAGTCCATCACGTCCACAGGGAGGGCCAGGAGACTCCCCTTGGAGGGGGAGGGCCTCCATAATCTGAGAGCTTCTCCATTGCTGTCAGGGCCCTGGGAAGTCCTCCTATTTCCGAGGAACTCTGTGTTAAGCCCCTTGTACGTTCTGTTTGCCTCCTGTGAAAAGCATTGTCAGGGTGGTTGCAGGCCTATTGGGGTTTGGGGCAGAAATTCCGGCAACACCGGAGACAGGCATGCCATGTTTTCTGTTTTATGCTTTCCAGTGTGATGGCAGGTTTAATCTTAATTGTACAAAATTGAGACTCAGTAATTTGATCTGCTAACATCGCACCGCCCTAAAATAAAAAAAGTAAATCCCTTATTTCACTTCAGAGGTTAATTTCTGTTCGTATGAACTGAAATTAGAAATTATCACTGTTTTCCATTCCTCAGTGGTGAAATAATGTGGTGTATCTATTTGTATCTTAGAATTCCTACCTAAATTAATGCCACAGGAGAACTAGGACATTTAGACCTCAGAACTCGCATCATACAATAAATTCTCAGTTCTTACCTTATTTCTTAGTAATTGGATTATTTTATAATTTTGTCTTGTATGATAGGAATTTCTTTTGACTTTGTCGTGTTTGTTTTCACTTAATAGTTATATAGGAAATTCATCTCTTGTTTTTAAAGGTTTTTTTGTTGTTTTTTGGTTTTTTAAAATTTATTTGACAGAGACAGACACAGCCAGAGAGGGAACATAAGCAGGGAGAATCGGAGAAGGGGAAGCAGGCTTCCCGCTGAGCAGGGAGCCCAGTGCGGGGCTCGATCCCAGAATCCTGGGATCATGACCCGAGCCGAAGGCAGATGCTTAATGCCTGAGCCACCCAGGTGCTCCTCCTCTCTCAATTTTTAGATCAAAAGTCCTAGTATGACATGGGCATGTCCTTTGTAAGAAGTGAGGTAGATAATTAGTAATATCCCTACCCCCGTTGTTTTTTGTTTGTTGTTTTGTTTTGTTTTGTTTTGGACAGAGAGCAAGCCTGAACACAAGCAGGGGGAGTGGCAGGCAGAGGGAGAAGCAGGCTCCCTGCTGAGAAGGAGCCCGCTGTAAGGCTCGATGTGGGGCTCAATCCTAGGACTCTGGGATCATGATTTGAGCTGAAAGCAGCTGCTTAACCGACTAAGCCACCAGGTGCCTATAAAATCTGATACTAAAAAAAATGAGTAAATGTAATTTTACTTTATGGAAAATTAATCATTAGGTTTTTCTTTTACATTCCTCAGAATGTGTCTGAATTTTTTTTTTTTTTTTAAGATTTCATTTATTTAACGGAAAGAGCACACTCCCTAGCACAAACAATGCAGGGGAGCAGCAGGCAGAGGGGGAAGCAGGCTCCCCACAGAGCAGGGATCCTTACAAGGGCTCTGTCCCAGGATCCTGGCATTCTGACCTGAGCCAAAGGCAGGTATTAACTGACCTAGCTGCCCTGGTGCCCCACACCTGTGATTTTTGATAAGTTAATTTTAACGTATCGCTATGTTCGTCTTGATTTGTCTTGTGTAGAATTTACCGAGCATGAAGTTGTATCTTTTTTCCACATACGTCACTCTTTCCTTCTGGGGTCCCCTTAGTGTACACATGGACCACCTGTTGGTGTCCCATGAGTTCCTTAGACTCCGTCCTTTCCCACATATGTCCTTGCTTCTGTCAACATAGAATTTAAAACTGGGGTTTTTACGTGGTCGGATTCTTTTTCTACTTGATCAAGTCGTTGCTGATTCTTAGCGTGCTTTCAAATCCAGTGATGGAACTCTTCAGCCCCCGGTTTTTCGTTCCTTATTGTTACACTTGCTGTCTCTTTGGGTTTGCATTTGGGTCATGTGTAGTTTTCCTGATGCCACTAATTTACCGTTTTCTCTTCTACCTCCATGGGCAGCTCTATGATGATCATTAGAATTCTTTGTCAGGCAATTCATTGTTTGTTTGTTGGCAATTAATAATTCTTACTAACGTAGGGCCAGTTTCGGAGATGTATTTCATTCCTCTGATTGGAACACATATTTCTGTTTCTCTGATGCTGTGTGAACTAGCACTGATATTTGGGAATTTAAAAAAATAGACTGTGGGCCCAGAATTATGGACTTGCTTTCTTTAGGAGTACACAAATAATAGTAATTCTGGGGCCTGTCACGCATGTTCTGAGCCTTTGTCTTGTCTGAATTTTTGTCATTTCCCAGTTTAAGGCAGTGGGGTTACCGCTTCGGAGTGCATGATGCCTTCCTCTCTCTGTCTGTCTGCAGCTCTATCTTCTCTCCAGTGTTTGCACAAAGGCTCACTGTTGGTCTGAACCGCCCCCCACACTGCATCCAGAGGGGATCTCATTCCCTCTGGGTCCCATGTGGTGCATGACAGAAACAAGTCCCTCAGGCAGCTGGAAAGAATCATGACTATATAGACAACTCATTGTTCTCTCCTGAGGAGAGTTGAGAGTTCTCTCACAGTGTTGCGGTGGAGAGTCAGGGAGGGCGAGCCCTGGTTGTGGGCAAGTGTCGCAAAGTCTCCTTGTCTCTTCGACGTGCCTCTTCTTCCTTCCTACCTGCCGGGGCCTGTTGTATTCTCCTAACTGGCTTCTGGAACATTCTAAAAGATAATTTAGTCTATTATTGTCACTTGCTGCCCTAGAATGGGTATTAATTTTGCACATTAGCCTTTTAACATATATGGTATGAGTTCAGTAAGTGAGATAGCTTATTTTAAATCTGTTAGTTGTGTCTTTCCATAACACCTTAAGCTTGTTGGGAAAGAGAAAGATTCATTACATGGAAGGATATGGAAATTTGTGGAAGCACTGGCCCTGAGTATTTGTACTTAACGACTGACTGGGAAGCTGATTCGGTGGGGGCTGAAGGACAGGAAGGATGTCATGATGGACATAACCAAACTGGGACGATTACCTGTAAGGAAATCTTACTGCCAAAAGTGATCAAGGATATAAAACAATTGGGGGAAGGGGCACCTGGGTGACTCAGTCCTTAAGTGTTTTGTCTGCCTTTAGCTCAAGTCTGGGATTGAGCCCTGTGTCGGACTCCCTGATCAGCAGGGAGCCTGCTTCTCCCTCTCCCACTCCCCCTGCTTGTGTTCCCTCTCTCTCTGTGTCAAATGAATAAATAAAATCTTTAAAAATAAATAAATAAATAAATAAATAAATAAATAAATAAAACAATTAGGGGAAAACCCCACCTTAAGTCGGTCATATTGGCAGAATGATGTCTTTGAACCCAAGGACCCAAATCTTTTTTTTTTTTTTTTTAAAGATTTATTTATTTATTTATTTGATAGAGAGCACAAGTAGGCAGAGAGGCAGGCAGAGAGAGGGGGGGGGAAGCAGGCTCCCCGCTGAGCAGAGAGCCTGATGCAGGGCTCGATCCCAGGACCCTGAGATCATGACCTGAGCTGAAGGCAGAGGCTTAAACCACTGAGACACCCAGGCGCCCCTCTTTTTTTTTTTTTTTTAAAGATTTTGTCTATTGGTCAGTGAGGGAAGGCAGTAAGCAGAGGAAGCTGCAGGCAGAGAGCTGAGCAGGGAGCCCGATGCGGGGCTCCATCCCAGGACTCTGGGATCATGACCTGAGCCGAAGGCAGATGCTTAACCAACTGAGCCACCCAGGCGTCCCTCCAAATCCATTTTTTAAACATGCATATTTTCTGACGTTTGTTAATTTTGGAAAGTCACCTAGTCCTTGCTGAAAGTAATCATTCAAACAACTTCAAATGTCAAGTTGAATTAATCAAGCCATGAAATATTTCTGAAAGTTAGACATTTAAAAATGAAGATAAAAATTCTAAATGTGATGTCAACCCTCTGTGGTAAATATTTGTTACGTTTCATGGGTGAAAAAGAAATGTGTGTGTTTACATATGTGTGTTCAAGTACACACACAAGCATAGATGATGCTTTCCATGAAATGGATTATTGAAATCAAGTACATTTGAGCGAGATCGGGTATGTTCGGGATGTATGGCTGTAGATGGAATCATGTACATTTAGATCTTGGAAAACAACCCTCCTAGCAACAGTGATAAACTCCTGTAGTGTGAAAGAGTATTCGGTAAGATTTCTTCTGCGCTTTGCCCGTTGCTTGGTTATCACTGCCGGGATTGTTGTGTTTTCTTTTTTTCAGTTTCATCCTCATGGTTTAGTTCTGCCTCTAGGGAAATTCTAGTGGAATATAATGAAGCAAAGTTTGGTATTATCAGGAACATTTGGTTTCTTTATGTTTTAATACGTCCGTGGAGATGTTAGGGTTTGGATATACCACATTGTCATGTTTTTCCTAACACCCTCCCCATTTTTTTTTTTTTTTAATTTCTTTCTTATGTTTTCCTATATGCATTTTTTAAAAAAGATTTTATTTATTTATTTGATAGAGATCACAAGTAGGCAGAGAGGCAGACAGAGAGAGGAGGAAGCAGGCTCCCTGCTGAGCAGAGAGCCGGATGTGGGGCTTGAGTCCACTGAGTCACCAAGGTGCCCCTCCTATATACATTTGAAGAAAATAATACAAGGGGTGCCTGGGTGGCTCAGTGGGCTAAAACCTCTGCCTTCAGCTCAGGTCATGATCCCAGGGTCCTGAGATCGAGCCTTGCCATGGGCTCTCTGATCAGCAGGGGCCTGCTTCCCCCTCCTCTTCTGCCTGTCTCTCTGCCTGCTTTTGATCTCTCTCTGTCAAATATATAAACAAAATCTTAAAAAAAAAAGAAAAAAAGAAAAAATTCTACATTTCCCTCTTTTTCTGTCAACGTTGTATACTCATTGTAAACCATATTGCTTTAGTTAGAGATTAAATTTGCTTTGAAAATCTAGCCCTTCCTACATTGAATTTGACCTTGTCAGTATATGTACTCTATGACACTGGTCTTTTCACATATGTCTATTTCTTTGCTTTTGAGCATTTAAAAAATTTCTATTTTATTTTTATTTATTTTTAAGATTAGCACGTCATTTTTTTTTTTTTTTTAAGACCCCATTTCCTAGCAGCCTCTGTCTACCCCAACACAGGGCTTGAACTCACAGCCCTCGGATCCGGAGCTGCATGTTCCATGACTGAGCCAGACAGGAGCCCCATATTGAGTATCTTTTTAAAGTCAAGTCACACCTACAGAACATAACCGAACAGCTCCAGGGTATTTCACGAGCTGATCACATCTCCATAAGCCATTGAGGTCGAGGAACAATATTACTTGTCCTCTCACTGCCCCCCCCAGCTCCTCAGGCGCTGTCCCCAGAGCTCAGCACTCTTTACAAGTAGGGCAAGAGGTTGCTCTTCTCATTGCATACTTCCTGTAAACGTGATCAGGCTCTGGGATCCCTGATATTTGGCTTTCTTCCTTCTACCTGTGTGTGTGTCGATTTGCATTCCTGCACATGACATGCATGACGCATGAGAACAGATCGATCTGATTCCCTTGTGTGAATATCGGTTCATTATGTTATTCTGCCACTAGCCGGGGGGACGGTTGGTTCTCAGAGAAGCTCTGTCAAGAATACTTCCGGGCATGTAAAATCTGTAATTTGTCTTTTAGTGGAACGTGCACTCCCTTGTGCCAATTTTCACATCCACCAGGAGTGGATGGGATTTCTATCTTATCCACATACTTTCCAAAACATGGTAATTTATGGGATTTTGACATTGGGCTCCTGTTTATTATATGATGTCACAAAGTCGCAGTTTTTACAGTGTCTAGTGAGTTACTGTGACTATTTTTTCTGTTTCGGTATCTTTTTCTTCTGGCTTTGTGGTTCTATATATACAGTGAGAACGAGTCCTTTGTCTCCTTCTCACTCTACTTCTATTTCTTGGGCTTGTGATACAGGGACGTTTTTGATGTAATCCAGGTTGTCATTTCACCCTTATGGCTAGTGGTTTTTCTGATTTTTAGAAATTTTCTCAAAAAAACTTTTTTTCTCATATACTAAGACCCCATATACTATATATACTATATATACTAAAAATGTAATTATCTTTACAGTATCGATCAGACATGTATTAAAAATCAGTGTTTTCTAGTTTGTGTAGTGACTGAATTTTTCCGTTATTTTTCTTTTTCTCCCCACATGGCTGACAAATTGCAGTATGTTCTGGAAATGTTATATTGTGCTTTCTTTTCACTTGCTTTAACTAGTCATCACTTCACATGGATTAATGCTGCACAGTCTTGGAGCGGACTTCTCCTGTGATTCCTCTCTGTCTTTTCCTATCTCTGGTGATAGCAATCTCTCAGGACCATACATCGGATGTCACTTTTCATGTCAGAATCTTCCATGCGCCTCTGTGCTCTGATGAATGGTCATTCCTGTTTCCCATAGCAGCATGGCCTCCAGCGGCTTGGCAGTAGCCATCATTTACTACTTGTAGACCGGAGCTGGAATCTTGGCAAACTGATAGCTGGTTTCCCATTATCTCTTTCCTTACTTCACTGTGGGTAGGCTAAGTTCTACAGACTTTACTGTCTTACGCATGAGTATACTCAAGTCATTGGACATTGTCTCTAAAGGGGTCCCACCCACAGTGACCGCTTGTGGGCGGACAGATTGCTGCTGTGATTTTGGATGAAGGCTTCTCTGCATGTTTACAGAGTGGCCGGGGGTGTGTTGGTTGTGGTGCGTGTGGGTCTTTATATTCCAGACCGTTAATGTTAGTGCTGCGTTTGGAGGGGACGTTAAAGTAGGAACTTCTAGGTACGTTGACTTTTAAATTTTCTTCTATATGTCACTGCCAAATGAGCAGCAAAAGATCTTGAAGAAAAACCTATTTTGGTTACTGTTGTGGATTTCTTATCAAAACCATACCCTTGCGGTACTCAGCATTGTTGTTTTCCCTGAAATCACAATGTGAGCTCATGATCTGGATCCGTGGTCCCGCGATTTCTGCCCACTCGAGGCACAAAGAGTAGGGTCAGGAAGATCTGCATTTCCTCCGGATCCTCATCTACGTTCAGAGCCATCCAAATTATCTCCGTCATTGTGATCACCTCTGTTTCACTTTACAAAATCCCCTCTATCTTCTATGTCTGCGTTGCTCATTATCCCATTCCCTGCTGATGGCTGGTGAACACTTCTGCCCTAATTCTGTGGGTTTCCCAGTTCTCAGCCTGATTATTGATATGAGCCTTGATTCCACTGTTTTTCCAGGACTCGCTTTGCCTTGGTTAGGCGTACAGAACCCTCCCATCAGAGACATGCAAATTGTGCACTTGCACACAATGTAGGTGCTTCTTCACACACCTCCCTTAGGAAGTTCACCACAGAAAATTAAGGTAGACCTTCCTGGGTACCGGGATTTGTTTACCTGCTTGAACGCAGGAGCCACAGGGGGAGTGCCCAAGTGGATGCCCTACCTCACCCAGTTCTTCCGCATTGGATCCTGCCAGTTAGAGCCTTGGAAAACGTTCCTGATGTAAACTGATTTTTAGAATTTTTAAAGCTTTTATTTTTTTAGAGAGAGAGTGCAAGCACGTGGCGTGAGGTGGGACGGGGAGAGGGAGAGAATCTCAAGCAGACTGTGATGAGCACTGAACACGGAGTCTGTTGAGGGACCTGACCCCATGACCCTGACATCATGACGTGCGCCCAAATCAAAAGTCTGACGCTGGGACGCCTGGGTGGCTCAGTTGGTTAAGCAGCTGCCTTCGGCTCAGGTCATGATCCCAGCGTCCTGGGATCGAGTCCCACATCGGGCTCCTTGCTCCGCAGTGAGCCTGCTTCTCCCTCTGACTCTGCCTTCCACTCTGTCTGCCTGTGCTCGCTCTCACTCTCTCTCTCTTACAAATAAATAAATAAAATCTTTAAAAAAAAAAAGTCTGACGCCAAACTGGCTGAGCCACCCAGGTGACCCAAATTGAATAGATTTTATCCCAGATCCCGTATCAGATTAATGTTCGACAAGATGGTGTACATATGGTGAAATGAGGTGGGATCCAAGCTGGGGTCAATCTGAGTGGTGAATATTGTCAGGAGACAATTCTATGGTTGTTTTTGTTTGTTTTGTTTTTGTTTGTTTGTTTTTAATTCTGTGGTTTTAAGTTTCTCCATGTGTTAAGGATAGAAGCATTGAACGTTTTTACTTTTTATTTTTTTGAAAGTTTTTATTCTTAATTGTCTTTCCTCTCATGTACGCATATTAAAAAGCTTTGGAATACAGTGATAATCTCTTGGCCTTGGGTAGAGAACGGATTTGTTCACTGTCGAGGAAAACAGAGTTGTCTCCTTCTATGGCAAGGTTCAGGAAGGTACGCTGTCTGCTCCTTCAAGATACTGAGGTTTCTTGTGCTCAGGGTCCCACATATGAGAGAGAAAACCTGGGGCATGCGCAGCATCTCCCTGAATCAGCCGCGGATGGGCAGCCGAGGAGAGGAATTAGTGTGGTCAGGAAGGTTAAGCTAGCTGACGTGTCGTGAGCCCTAAGATCCCCAGACTTTAATCTGGGATTCCTCTGTCACCACTGGGAAATTCTTACAGGCAAACTTGTTCCATTATACAGTGTGTGAAACATGGAATTTTTCTACCTCCTGGAATTATCCGTGGACCTTACTCAGAATGAAGAGTGTACTCATGGGTCTGTTTCTGCTTTTATTTGTTTGCTTATTTGTTTAGTAGACTGAACCTGAAAGCAAAGTCACATGGTATTTGTCTGTCTTTGGCCAATGTGTCTCAGTTAACCACATAGTCTAGGTCTATCCACGTGGTCATAAATGGCAAGAAACAACCAAAAAAGCAGGAACAGACGCCTTACAAAACCGAACAAATAAACTGCTGCTTACCAGAGTGGGACGGAGAGGGGTGAAAGGCAGACTGGATGAAGGGTGAAGGGGAGTGGAAGGTATGGGCTTTCGGTTAGGGATGCAGTCACGGGGATAAAGGATGCAGCAGAGGAGACTCTGTAAATGGTACTGCAGTGATGTCCTGTGGCGCCCGATAGTAGCTATGCTTGTGATGGGGACACATTTCCGATGCGAATGGATGTCAGGAGCAAGCCAGAGTAGTGAACACCTGTGTGGAATAAGCTAGACCTTCTTGGTCTTGTATTGTGTTTGTCCTGCTTGGGTACCAGGGTAGCGTGGGGCCCCATGAAATGATTTTGAATGTTTTCCCTCCATTCCGCTCTTCATAAGATTTCGATGAAGATTGTCATTAAATTTTTTTTTTTTTAAATGTTTGATGGAATTAACCAGTGAAGGTATGTGGTCCTGGGCTTTTCTGTGCTGGGAGCTTTTTTTTTTCCCACATTCAACTTTCATTCTTGTTATTGGTCTCAGATCTCCTATTTCTTAGGTTTAAGATTCCTATTTCAATCTTGGTAACTTTATGTAGTTTTAGGAATTACCTGGGTTTTTTTTGTTTTGTTTTGTTTTTTTAAGTTACTGGATTTGTTAGAATATAATTGTTTATAGTGGTGTATTAACACACTATAATAATTTCCATAGTTGTCTACTGTGTTTTCTGTTCCATTTCTCATTTTGATTTTTGAGACTTCTCTCCTTTATTCTTAGTTAATGTAGTTAAAATTTCGATTTTTTTTTTTTTTTGGAAATCTGGATATTAATTTTAATGTTATATTATTATTTATTGCAGTCTGTAGTTTATTTCTGATATTTCTTTGTTATTTCCTTCCTCTACTGAATTTCAGCTAAGTTTCTTTTTCTAGTTCCTTGTCTTCTAATGTTAAGGAGAAAAGTGAGCGGGGTGGGGTGCCTGAGTGGCTCAGTCAGTTAAGCATCTGACTTTTGATCTCAACTTAGGTCTTGATCTCTAGGTCTTCGGTTCAGGACTGGGTGAGCTGGATAAGCTCCATGCTAGGTGTGGAACCTACTTTTAAGAAAAAAAAAGGGGAGAAAAAAAACTTGAAAAAAGTAACTTAAGCACTTATAGCATAAAAAAATTAAAAAGGGTGTCTAGTAAGAAAAATTAGTAGAAATAAATAATACTAGTGATGACCAACAACAACAACAACAACAAAAAAGGATTCCTTAGGGTTTTTAATAGATCATGCCACCTGTAAGCAGATAAATTTGCATTCTCTTTTCCAGTTTTGATTCCATTTCTGTATTTTTCTTGCCTGTTTGTTCAGACTAGAATATCCATTAGTGTGTTGACTGAAAGTGGTGAATTCCCTGCATTACCTTGTTTCTGGTCATACAAGAGAAGCTTACACTCTACTATTAAATATATTAGATTTCAGCTTTTCATACACAGATGCCTTTGTTAGGGTGAGGTGGTTTCCTTCTGTTCCTACTTTATTAAGTATTTTTTAAAAATATTTTATTTATTTACTTGACAGAGAGAGATCACAAGTAGGCAGAGAGGCCAGCAGAGAGAGAGAGAGAGGAAGAAGTAGGCTCCCTGTGGAGCAGAGAGCCCGATGTGGGGCTCAATCCCAGGACCCTGGGATCATGACCTGAGCTGAAGGCAGAGGCTTTAACCCACTAAGCCACCCAGGCGCCCCTTTATTGAGTATTTTTAATAATGAAACATTGTCCAGTATGCTCAAATTCTTACTCTGTGTCAATATGATTGTCAGTTTTGATCTTTGTTAGTGTGCAGTCAAGACACCCTTGAATTCCAGGAAGAATTTCCAGTTACTTATGCTGTAAGATGGGAAAATGTGCTTTTGACTCAGTTTGCTTTATTTTATTGTGGGCTTGGTGTGACTACAGGCAGTAGTTGGCAGCCTTCTCTGCTTATAGTGTCTTCCCTTGTCTTTGATAACCTAGCAATGCTGGCATCACAGATAGTGTTTGGTAATTTCCTTTTTGTTCACTCCCTAAAAATGTACAAAGAGATTTGAAGCACTTTCTCATTAAATCTCTGAATTATCAGGGTGCCTGGGTGGCTCAGTCCTTAAGCATCTGCCTTTGGCTCAGGTCATGATCCCAGGGTCCTGGGATCAAGCCCCATGTTGAACTCCTGCCCAGTGGGGAGCCTGCTTCTCCCTCTCCCACTCCCCCTGCTTCTGTTCCATCTCTTTTTGTCTCTCTGTCAAATAAATAAATAAAATCTTTTTTAAAAAACTCTGAATTTTCCAGTGATTTCATCTGGCACAGGACTTTTCTTTGTTGGGAGTTTTAAAATTCCTTTTTCAATCTGTTTAGTAGTTGTAGATCAGTTTTGACTTTTTAAAGATTTTATTTATTTATTTGATAGAAATCACAAGTAGGCAGAGAGGCGGCGGTGGGGGGGAATAATAATAATACCAATTATTTGTATTTCTATGGTAGCAGTGATACTGTCTACTTTCACTTCTTCACTTCTGATTTTAGTTGGTCGTCTTTCATTCTCTCTCTCTCTTTTTAAAGATTTTATTTATTTATTTGAGAGAGAATACACATGAGCGGGCAGAGGGGCAGAGGGAGAAGCAGACTCCTCTGAGCAGGGAGCCTGGTGTGGAACTCGATCCCAGAACCCTGGGATCATGACCTGAGCTGAAGGCAGATCCTTAACCAACTGAGCCACCCAGACACCCGGTCTTCTTTCCTTCTTACTTGATTTTGTTAAAGGTCTGTTAATTTTGTTGATCTTTCCTGAAAACCAGCTCTCCCAATTGTTGATATTTTCCCATTTTTGCTATTTCCTATTTTGTCCATTTCTGTGTATGTTTCAATTTCCTCCCTTCTGCAAATTTTGGGCTCATATGGGACTTTTCTTGATTGTTTTTGAAGTGTAGGAAAGTGATGTGTGTTCCAATATGACAAGACTACAGAACTATCTGTTAGGCTATGTGATCGGTACGTTGTGTGTAAGTTCTTAAGTCCATGGAGGAACGAAGTCCTCATGATTCCTTCTCCGCCATCTTGCTGATGTCCTGTGACTGATTTTCAGGTTGTATAATAGAAGTTGTCAGCATATTCATCTGAGAGTAGTAGGTGGAATGATTTTACTTTTCTCTTATTTGATATCTTTCAGCCATATCTTCACATGACATCCAGAGCTTCATGCCAAAGCCGAGCATAGAAGCTTCTTTCCAAAAAGTGTCAATGGGTAGACACAAAAATAGTGACATTGAGGATTTACACTTAATGATAGACCGGGACAATGATGGGAAGAGTGAAGGGTATCAAAGATTTCATGAAGGACATACCCAAACTCAGACAACTGCCCATAATAAGAATCTCACTGTCCCAAATGGTGAAGGATATAAAACATTTTGGAAAACCTCCCTTTTTGAGTCCACTGTTTCCAAAAACCAGTGTGGTTCTGCAAGTAAAACCTCAAATCAAATATTTAGACATACATACTTAGGGAAAGACAATTTGGAACATCTGGAAAGTTACTTAGTCCATGCTGAAAATAATTATTTGAACCATTCTGAAAAAAGGATAGGATTGACTGTTCAGTCAAATATTTCTGAAAATCCGAGATTTAAAAATGAAGAAGAAAGTGCAAAGTGGGATCCACTGAAGAGGTCCTTCACCGAGGAGTTGACCCTTCAGGATGACCAGAGCAGTGTCAACAGAGACAGAATTGCTCAATGCACTGAATCTGAGGAGACATTCAAGCAGAGCTCAGATGTTGATAAACATCTGAAGACTTGTGTTCCAGAAAACCATTATGAATGTAATAAAAGTGGGGAAGTCTTTTATCAAAACTATGACATTATTATACATGAGAGTATGAATACAGGAGAGAATCCTTACAGTAAATGTGGGAAAGCTCTTAACCAGTCGTCCAATGTTGGTGATCATCAGAGAATTCATGTGGGAAAACACCCACTTGGATGTAAAAAACCTGGGAACACGTTTAGTCAATCATCAAGACTAAATATACCTAAAAGTTATATTTTTAAGGAATGTGGCAAAGACTTTGACTGGCACTCAACACTACCTCAAGATCAGGGGATGCATACTGGAGAGAAACCGTACAGATGTGAAGAATGTGGTAAAACCTTTAAGGTCTGCTCATCAGTGAATAGACATAAGCGAATCCATACTGGAGAGAAACCTTACAAATGTGAAGAATGCGGCAAGGCCTTTAACCAGCAGTCAAGCCTTACTGAACATCACAGAATTCATAATGGAGAGAAACCTTACAAATGTGAAGAGTGTGGCAAGGCCTTCAGCCAGCGCTCACACCTTATTAGTCATCACAGAATTCATACTGGAGAGAAACCTTACAAATGTAAGGAATGTGGCAAGGCCTTTAACCACCACTCAGGCCTTACTCAGCATCACAGGATTCATACTGGAGAGAAACCGTATAAATGTAAAGAATGTGGCAAGGCCTTTAACCATGACTCAAGCCTTACTCAGCATCACAGAATTCATACTGGAGAGAAACCTTACAAATGTCAAGAATGTGGTAAGGCCTTTAACCAGCGCTCACACCTTATTAGTCATGAGAGGACTCATATTAGAGAGAAACCTTACAAATGTGAAGAATGCAGTAAGGCCTTCAGCCAACACTCACACCTTATTCGACATCACAGAATTCATACTGGAGAGAAACCTTATAGATGTGAGGAATGTGGTAAGACCTTCAATAGGCATTCATCTCTTACTCAGCATCACATAATTCATACTGGAGAGAAACCTTACCAATGTAAAGAATGTGGCAGAGCCTTTAACCAGCACTCAAGCCTTATTCACCATAACAGAATTCATACTGGAGAGAAACCTTTTAAATGTAAAGAATGTGGTAAGGCCTTTAAACATGACTCCACACTTACTCAGCATCACAGAATTCATACTGGAGAGAAACCTTACAAATGTAAAGAATGTGGTAAGGCCTTTATCCAGCACTCACAACTTACTAGTCATCAGAGAATTCATACTGGGGAGAAACCTTACAAGTGTAAAGACTGTGGCAAGGCCTTTAACCACAACTCAAGCCTTACTTACCATCATAGAATTCATACTGGAGAGAAACCTTATAAATGTAAAGAATGTGGCAAAGCATTTAAACAGCACTCAAAACTTACTCGCCATCACAGAATTCATACTGGAGAGAAACCTTATAAATGTAAAGCCTGTGGCAAGGCCTTTAAACAGCACTCACATCTTACTAATCATTACGGAATTCATACTAGAGAGAAACCTTAATAAATGTAAAGAATGTGGCTAGGCCTTTAACCAGTGTTCACACCTTACTCAACATCACAGAATTCTCACTGGAGAGAAACCTTACAAGTGTAAAAGAATGTGGCAAGGCCTTTAGTCAGTGTTCAGCCTTACTCATTATCAAAGAAGTCCTAATAGAGCAAAGCTTAAAAATTTTAGGGCAGTGAGAGAGGTTTTTTTTTTTTTATCTTCAAACACGAAGTTAAACAACAATGCACTTGACTTGAAGGGAAAATGATCAACATTCATTTCTCTTAGAGTAATTTATCCCTACTTTAAGACCGATTGCCCCACATGGAAAAGCTGTGTACAGACAAATTGCATAGAATTGTCCTTGGTTCTCTAATGGTAAATGAAAAACATTAAAATGACCCAATCAAACAAGGTACGCAAGAATTTTTATGTTCTTTTTTATTGTTGTTGTTAAATAGAGCAAAATAACTTTTGGAATATAACGATAAGAGCTGAATGACCATGCCACTAATGGAAAAACAAAGGAGTATTTTCACAGATCCAGTTTTTCCCAAGGCCAACCCATCACCTTTTGATGTTGATTAAACTGAACCATTGGCCATTTTGTTTAAAAGAAAAATGCCATATGCTTGTGCACATACACAGCTCCTTCATGTCCAATCAAGGAACAGGGAAGGGGAAAATGAAAGAACAGAGAAAACTGTATGTAGTGGTCAGGATGTGGTGGAACCAAACTATGGTTTTCTGATTGAGACTGTCTTCTCTGTCTGGAGGAGCAGAGTTCTGCAGTGAAGTAGCACGTTGCTTTTTTTAGTTGACACCTCCTGTCTGCTGCTGGAACACATCAGTTGTATCTTCCTCCTCCATTTCCATCTGTGCCGGTGTGTCTGCTTCCTTGAGTGCGTGCCCATCAAATCGGAATCTGATCTGCCTCTCTGACAAACCCTGTCATTCACAGTTGTTTTCCATGAGTTTGCTAACCACAGTCTCGACTTCTTCCTTTGGCTTCTTCTTGGCTATTGGGAGTGCCAGAATCTTCCCAGCTGCTGCTTCTCAGAAGAGATACCAGGTCCCCAGTGAGAGCATACATGTAACACCAGGAGTGGCAGAAGTAGTGACTGTGAGAGGATTTGTAAGTATTGCTCAACCTGTACTCCATATTAGAGAATTCATACTGGAGAGTTACAAAACATAAAGAATGTGACAAGGCCTTTAAGCAATGGCAAACCATAATTCCTGATCAGAAAATGTATTGTGGAGAGCATTTTTATAAATATGATGGATTTGGCAAGCCTGTTACAGTCCTTAAGCCTTACTCAGCATCAGAGAGTTCATTTTGAGGAGTAACATTACAAAAGTAAAGGATGTGGTAAACCGGAACTCCGGACTTACTGAACATCACGGCTATCACACAGGATAGAAACCGTAAAGTGTAGAAGTTGCAGTACCTTTAACTGGAATTCAGTCCTGAATCAATATCCCAAAATGCGCACTAGATTTAAACCCTACAAATGTGTGAATGAGGAAAGACATTCTTTTTAAATATACACTTTAGAAAACATAAGAGTACAGAAAGGGAACTTCAAAAACATAAGTATTTAGAAATGTATTTAACTGAACATCAAATGTCAGTGTCACAGAAATCAATACGAAGGAGTACATTAATTACTCTGTTTAGACATTACCTCAAAATACTTCTAAGGAATAATACAAAGTTAAACATTTAGATAATGTATATGCTCTTATTCTTCAAAAGATACAAGGGATAGATTTTTGCGTAAGTACAATTTATTTCAGTATGTGTTTTTGTCTTACACTGACCTTATGTGAGACTTGTGACTAGTAAATATCAGTGCATTTCTACTCTCAGATCGCTCTAGAAAATTTATTTCTGCCTAGTGGGTGTGAAATTATGTGGCTGAATGTTGCTGCATCAAAGCTATGAATTGCCCTTCTTCCTTCGGTGGATCTTCTGCATATCTAATTTTCTGTGGAAGACGAACGAAAATACAATACGTGGTATATAAGGAAAACCTAAATGGAGATACTATTCTTGGTTAGAACATTAATGTAAATTACCATGAAATAGGTGTTCAGAACATCATTCTCCATTCATTAAAACTAAAAAAGACTTCCTGGATATGACAAAATCATTTACTAATTGGTCTTTAAGGGACAAGAGATGGCAGTCCAGTAAACTACTGAAGCACCTTCATGATAGCAGTCATTGTATGTTAAGAGTATCAGTTGATGTGGTTGAAATGAGAAAATCAGCAGATACCAGAAACAGAATAATTTCCCTAAAATGACATACAGTTGTACATTCACATTTTTTGAGTTTCGTCAGGCCTGAAAAAAAGTTTTAGTATGAAAATTAAGCGGTTAAAAACTTAAAAATCAACTGTTAGAAGATGGCTACTTTAAGCCTCATGGTAAGCAGAAAGCAAAAACCTGTAATAGATACACAACAGATAGGGAGAAAACAATAACCTAAGAAAATAATAACCTCAGTATAACCCTATAGAAAATCATCAGGTCACAAGATACAGAGGAAATGAATAAGAAAGGGCAAATAATTCTAAGACAGACTGGAAACAATGAAAAGGATAACAAAAGTAACCCCACACCTCTGTCATTGCTCACTTTAAGTATAAAGGGACTAAATTCTCTAACCAAAAGATAGAGACTGGCTGAATGGAAAGAAATAGAAGACCCAAGTATATTTTCCTTCAAGGAGACTCACTTTAGCTTTAAGAATACACTGAAACTGAAAGTGCAGGTGTAAAAAGATGGAAAAAGATATATCAAGCAACAGAAATGAAACAAAATCAGGGTAGCTATGCTTACGTGAGACAAAATAAACTTTAAGCCAAAGACTGTAGTAAGACGCAGCACAGGTCATTATAAAATAAAGGGGTTACATTGTGCAGTGTTTTTAATTATGTGGTATTTTGTGGAATGGCAAAAAGGTTTCCCCCCATTCTGGTTTTGGTAAGCATGAATAGTGTGTTTATATAACTCATAAAATACTTAACCGTTATTAAAAACAACATATTTTCCCATAAATATTGATGGTATTTTTCCAAGTATTTTCGTGGTAGCTTGTGTAATGTTTATGGACATCTGTATCTTATGTGTCCCCTAAATGCCTAGTTGATATTTAAAAATCTATTTCTGTGTTTTGAGGATTGGGGAAAAAAAGAACACTAAATGACAGTTTGAGAAAGATTTGCTTCCAGATTTTGATGTGTGTGGGGAAAAATACTGTTGGGCAATGATAATCTTGGTAATTTACTGTAACTAATAGCCAATAGTTTATTGAAACCACCTTGTTCAAGCTAATAAATATTTTCCATAGTATTCAGTTTTCTAACCTCTGACTGTTACATAGTGCATATTTTATTTACATGTGATTTGATTTACATTGTTCTCTGCTATTTAAAGTCCCCAAAGAACAAACTTGTCCTTTAAGGAAGGTTATCATAATATCCTTTAATAAGATTCCTGATACTATTTTGGGGCAGCTTTTCTTTGTATACAATGCAAATGGTAGGCATTGCATATGTCACTGTTGAAATACTTCTGATAGTGGATTTAGTTCAAGTTGGGTTCTTCCTGAAATGTACATTTTCATGTAAGAAAACCTTACATTCTACTTGGATTTTTAGACTGCATTATGTGTGACTAAAAGTCTTATACACTATATATGCATTTACCAAATATAAAACACTCATTTCCTGTTGGCAAAAGGTGGCTAACACATACTTATGAACTGTTTGTAGTAAAGGTGTAGGTTTGTGTATTTATATAGTGTCTACAACAAGAAGACATTTACTTCTGTTTATTGCTTTTTGTGCTTTAGCTATATGGTAATCTTTTGTGCATTGCATGTTGTTATGGTCAAAGATTGGATACATATGAGTCACTTACTTTTAAAAACCAGTTTTGTTGGATAAATATAGTAGTGATCTATGTTTTTCAAATAAATATAATCTGTTTTCTCTAAAAAAAATAAAATAAAGGAGTCGATTCAACAAAAAGAATCTTTGGAATACTTATGTACCCAACATCAAAGCACCTAAATATATAAAGCAACTATTAATAGACAAGAACAAAAAGAGACAGCAATATAATAGTAGGGGACATCAATACTGCACTTTCAATAATGGACAAAAAATAATAAGGAAATATCAGATTTCAATGACATTTAGCAGATCGACTTAGAACATTCCATCCAACAGTAGCAGAATACATAGTCTTCTCATGTGCACAAGGAACATTCTCCAGTATGGATTATATATTGGGCCACAAAAGTCTTGATAAATTTGATTGAAATCCTATCAAGCATCTTCTCCAATGACAATGGCATGGAACAGTTACAAGTACAAACCTAGAAAAATTACACCCATGTGAAAAATAAAGAACATGCAGCAGCATTACTCCTAATGGGCAAGACATGGAAATAAGTTGTGTCTATTGTCAGATGAGTAGATAACGAGGTGCATATATAGAATATTTGCTGGCTATAATTAACAATACTATATTGCCTATGTGAAAGTTGCTAAAGAGTAGCTCTTAAAAATTCTTATCACACGTGCAAAGAATTGTAACTGTGAGGTGATGGATGTTAACTAAACTTACTGTGGTAAATGTTTTGCAAGATACATACATATGTCAAATCATTAAATCGTATACTTTAAGCTTATATAATATCATATGTAAGTAATAGCTGATGAAAACTGGAAAGAAGTCAAATAATCAGATTATTGGTTGCTTAGGCATGAGGATAAGACGATGAGAGTGGTGATAGCTGGAGTATGAAGTTTCTTAGGAGGTGATAAAATGTTCCATAATTGACAGTGGTTTGCTTACCTACATGTGAATTAGTTAAAAAGATACCAGTTGTACACATTCAGTGGGTAAACTATATGGCATGTAAATCATATCCAAATAAAGCTGTTTTAATTTTTAAAAAAGATTTTATTTATTAATTTGACAGAGAAACAGCAGAAGAGAGAACACAAGCAGGGGGAGAGGGAGAGGGAGAAGCAGGCCTCCCACCAAGCAGGGAGCCCGATGCGGGGCCAAAGGCAGACACTTAACCACTGAGCCACCCAGGTGCCCAAAGCTGTTTAAAAAGAACTCAAAATAAGAAATTCCTGTATAAGAAAACCTAATACTAATGACAAATATCAAAGACTACATAAATTCAAGTAATAATTAAACACACACATAGATGCACACCCATAAGATTTCATATGGAATTTGGCATTTCACTTTCTCCTCTGTTTTAATTTTTGTGATAATACAAAAATAATTTTTCAAAACACATATTCTGGAAATTTTGTCAAATTAGACATACTATATGGTATTATTAGCATTAGTTAACATCAGCAGGCTGATGTTGGGTGAAGAAAACACACTGTGTGGGTACTAAAATCTGAAGTTTCTCCAAAGAATCAATAGAATGGATATGCATGTATCTCTGTATATTTTTTATCCATATTTCATAGATCCACAGATACAGAAATAGATACAGGCTTATCTTATATAGAAATAGATGTCTATCTCTCATATAGAGAGTGGAAGATTTCCTTTAATGAATTTGCTAATGCGATTGTGAGAGCTGCCAGGGCTGAAGTCTGCAAAGAAGGCCATCAGGCTGGTGACGCAGGGAGGTGCTGATGTTGAAGCTTGAAATCTGAAAACAGTGTGGCAACAGACATAGGTGAGTAGGGAAAAGCACTCTGAAATATAGAGGTAATTAGTACAATCTCTAGAATGGACTGTCTAGTAGGTGGTATGGCCTTATTGGGGTAAACTTTAATAAAAACCAAATGGAAAAATGCAAATAAATTCTAAAAATAGTTGAACATCTTATAAAATTAGAATACTGGGACTGTATGACTAGTGCATACATTCCACAAAAAGATAGGAAATCAGAATTGTGGTAGGATGTTTTATAATACTGATTAACGGTATCATCAAGGACCGTTATCCACCATGGATATCACTGACGGAGTAAGGAGCATTGCTACTTTAGGTCGAGATTCATAGCCCCAAAATGGAGAGTGATACAGTACGTAAGAATAAGGACCAGGGATAAATGGAGAGCACAGAATTTGAGAGCTTTGGGTAACAGAGCCACAAGGGAAGAGAGGACAGGATCCGTGTTAGTTTCTTAGGGCTACTGTACAAATGATCATAACTGGCTTGCTAAAGAACCCAAAAAATTGTCTCAGGGTCCTGGAGGTGCTTAGATGTCTGAAGCCAACCTTCTGGCAGGGCCATACTTTATCTCAACGATTAAGTCTCAAAGCTATCTTTGACCCTCCTTGGCTTACAGATGCATCACTCTGCCCCTGCCTTCTGCTTTACACACCTCTGTGTCTAAATTTCCCTCTTCTCTTGATGCCTGGGTGGTTTAGTCATTAAGCATCTGCCTTTAGCTCAGGTCAAAATCTCAGGGACCAGGGATCGAGTCCTGTTTGGGCTCCCTGCTGAGCGGAGAGCCTGATTCTCCCTCTGCGTGATGCTCTCCTGCTTGTGTGCTTTCTCTGACAAATAAATAAAATCTTTAAAAAAATTATAAACTTATAAAACATCTAAATAAAGTAAAAATTTCCATTATTGCTCCCAATCAATACTAGTTTGATCTTCGGACTTAACAATTTGGGAGTTTGAGGTGGAGCTTCCTTCTTACAGTTTCAGACTATAACACACATAGACACTAACGTATTTTGTACTTGGTTCATTTACGTAAATATTGTGATATCAAACTTAACTGTCAGATTGCATTCCGTAATCAGTGCTATAGGAAGCTGGCCTTTTTTTTTTTTTTCTTAAAGATTTTATTTATTTATTTGAGAGAGAGAGCACAAGAGGGGAGAAGGTCTGAGGGAGAAGCAGACTTTCTATGGAGCTGGGAGACTGATGTGGGACTGGATCCTGGGACTCCAGGATCATGACCTGAGCTGAAGGCAGTCCCTTAACCAGCTGAGCCACCCAGGCTCCCAGAAGCTGGCCTTTTCACACTAGTAGAGATGAATCCACTGCAACATAAAAAGACATCATATCCCACAAAAATTATAAAGACAAATCCTTGTTGAAATTCTCATGTTTATACAATTATAGTTGAAGGTATAGGTCTACTATTATGCCTTTCATGCAGTTTGGATCTTTGTATACATGTGACTTAACTGGTGGCCATGGGACAGAATGTTGCACCATCATGACTTGCATTCTTACCCTGAATGTACAGTTTCTAAATTACCTATGAAAAACAAAGCAAAATCCCCATAGTGTCCTAAGTACTATGCTTCCACTGTTAGAGAAATTAAATTGGGAAGCCATAGATGGAAGTGTCTGTAATGCCTCAGTAGTGTCTGAAAGGAAACCACATCTCAATTCATGGTCATTACACTGGAAGGGAAGAAAATGAACCTAAGAGCAAACACTTACAGTCAAATAGCTTCCAAAATGAGGTAACTTCTTAAAGTATATCCAAATACTGTCCTGGCTTCCCTTCCACATCCTCTCATTAAAAACCTCGCCCCTAGGGCACCTGGGTGGCCCAGTCGGTTAGGCACATGCTTTCCAGCAGGTCATGGCCTCAGCGTCCTGGAATCGAGCCCCACAGTGGGCTCCCCGCTCAGAGGGAGCCTGCTTCTCCTCCTCTGTTTTCCTGCCACTCTGCCTGCTTGTTCCGTCTCTGTCCGGTGAACAAATAAAACCTTAAAAACAAAAACCAAGAACCCCACTCCTAGCTCCTGCAAGTGGAGCATGCCTACACTTTTGAAAACAAACCAGCTGGTGAAATTAACTCTTGGACATCTGAAGGTACATACTTTCATCTTTTTGTTTTATTTATTTATTTATTTATTTTTAAAATTTTTTATTTTTTATAAACATACATATATTTTTTTCTTGCTTTATATAATTTTTATTTTTTATAAACATATATTTTTATCCCCAGGGGTACAGGTCTGTGAATCACTAGGTTTACACACTTCACAGCACTCACCAAAGCACATACCCTCCCCATATTGTCATCTTTTAACACCACGTAGTACCACCTCTCATGTTGAGAATGTTCTCAATGGCCCAGACATCTTCCCTGTGTGGTCAGTGGGCGGAAGACTCCGTGTGACACATTTCCAGGCCCCTTTCCGCCCACTCTCGCACATGCCCACAGCATCTCAGTGCGACTCTGCCCTCACTTCCTCAGACGTAACCCCTCTCAGAGCCAAACCGTGCAGTCATGTGCTCCTCCCGTCAACAGTCGTGGTCTCCAACAGCACTACATCCGAATCCCATGTCAACCAGGCCCACAAGCCTGAGCTCACAGTCAGGCAAGGTGGGACCAGAGACTGGACAGACCAGTCCTCCTGCTGACCGAAGTTGTTACCACACCCGGAGTTTTGATGCCCTCTCCCTTTCTTCTTGCTAAAATTCACGCATAGGCACAAAGAGAATGCAGGGGAGCCACTCAAGGACCTGAATAGGGCATCTTCCATAATGAAGAGTACCCCAGAGCAGGTGGGATCAGGGACCGAGTGTGGGTGGCTCAGTTGGTTAAGCGTTGGTCTTCAGCTCAGGTTATGATACCAGGGTGGTGGGATTGAGCCCCGTGTCAGGAGCTTGCTGCTCCCTTTCCCTCTGACTGCTGCACCCCCTGCTTGTGCTCCCTCTCAGTCTCTCTTTTCTCCTTTTCTCTGTGATATATATTAATAAAATCTTAAAAAAAAAAATTGTCCCTTCAGATTTGGTTACAAATGACCACTCAGACCATGAAATTGTCCTCTTCTGCTCTTCTGCCATTCCCTGATTCCTCCTCAGAACAGCTCAGAGAACAGAGTTCTGGGCTTATCTACTTCTGGGTTGCTTCGGTTGCCATTCACTTTCCTAAGGCACAGTCAGATAAAAGAGAGCAAAGGATTTCCAATTTGGGTAGTCAGTTTACCTTTCTAGAGAAAGCAGTGTTTCTAAGGTAATACCTAGCATCCCTCTTTGCATTCTCGGGATGTCCCTTGATAGTCCACATTTTATTTTATTTTATTTTATTTTATTTTATTTTCAAATCCCTTATTTGGTCTTCAGGGCTCCGCAGCCCCTACCCCCCTTCCAGATCCCCGCTGCCGCCTCCACCTTACTCGATAGTCCACATTTTAAATTTTAATCAAATAGACCCACGTTTAGTGGCTACACTGGAGAATGCAAGCACAGCATATCTGAGGTCCCACATGGACCATCTTACGTTAACACAACTCCTGGTGAGTTCCCAGGAAAGAATTTACTGTTCACTGTTCACTGTTGGGAGTTTACTGTACTGGTGAGTGTCCTGTCCTCATGAGGTCCCAGAAAAGACCACCATCACCATCCTGAAGGACCACATCCTGTCTTAGCACTTTAAATTTTATAGAAAGGAGGCTAGTGAGTGCTAATGTCTGAGCAAGTCTCTATCTGGAAAACAACGCGTATACATTACCGCAATGTTGACTGAGCACTAATTCTGTGTTCACAGGGAAGTTATGGTGCACCACAGTGGGAACATAATATATATGATGTGATTTCATATCCTGTGAGCTGGGCACTAGGTGTTCTGTAATAACCATGAACATGTAGGTACTACGCCTCCATAGGTGGCTGTGTGCTCTGTCTTCTGTTTCCCTATTGTATACTATAAGATTGAAATATGGATGAATAGAAAAATGCAGAAAGGGCAGATTAGTAATTCCGAGAGTTCTCATAGTATTTATATTTTCTTAATAGGATAGAAAAATGTTTGAGTTTTTAAGTATGTACCAGTTTTTCTGTACTTTGTAAACTCTCATTAGCAATATATGATTATTTTATTTATTTTTTTAAGATTTTATTTATTGGACAGAGAGATCACAAGTGGGCAGAGAGGCAGGCGGAGAGAGAGGGGGAAACAGGCTCCCTGCCAAGCAGAGAAC
This sequence comes from Mustela nigripes, assembly GCF_022355385.1. Lineage (NCBI taxonomy): Eukaryota > Metazoa > Chordata > Mammalia > Carnivora > Mustelidae > Mustela > Mustela nigripes. Next base: position 2,852,487 of record NC_081573.1, read on the forward strand.
CTGACACGGCGCTCTATCCCAGGACCCTGAGACCATGACCTGAGCTGAAGGCAGAGGCCTAACCCACTGAGCCACCCAGGCACCCCAGCAGTATATGGTGATTTTAATTCCTTCACACTGGTGTTATTTTTTTCTTTTGACATTTAGCCATTTTAGCAAATAGGCAGAGTCATCTCCCTGTAGTTTCCCTGCTTTCTAGGAGGAGCAGTTAATGACAATGTGATATATATATATATATATATATGCCATGTAATATTACTTATGACATAAAAATATATATCATAGAATATATTCTGTACCAGACATAATATATAACATCTATTTTAATATTTGTATTTATTTATCTATCTATCTAGATACCTATATCCAAAATTCAGCCTTTAAAAAAGGACATGCTTCCATTTGGGACAAAGTAGGTGAGCCTCAAGGATGTTATGTGACAAGGAATAATCCACACAAAATGACGAAAACTGTATTATCTCAATTATATCTGGAACCTAATAAAGTCGAGTCATAAAAGTAGAGTGCAGTTGTGATGGTCAGGAGCTGACTCAGGGCAAAATGAGAGATGTTGATCAGATGGTACACAATTTGAGTTATTCAGGATGTGTAAAATCTGGAGACCTTAAGTACAGCATGACAGCTACGATTATGTCCATTATTCCTTACCACAGTATGAGGGACCCCGGGGACTCCCACGGGGCTACCATAAAGGAGATTACTTCTCTGGAGGGAGGAGAGTACCCTGGATGACCAATTTCTCTTTCTCTAAAGTGGTAGGAGACATAGAGTCTCATGCTAGCCTAAACCCTATCTACATGGGACACTGCAGGTTTTAAAAGAGTCCCTGGCAGAGTGTGTCCCCACTGAGAATGACCGGACGCTCCCATAGGGATCCAGGTAGCGGAAAAGTGAGGCTTAGTCTTGGGCCATCAGGTAGAGCATGGGTCTGTGCTGGCGGAGCAGGATCCTCTGATGCAGGTGTGATGTGTCCTCTCCCTGAGCAGGGTTCTCTGGAGTAAGAAACTTCCACTTTAGTTAGCGCAGGTTACAGGTAGCTGTAGTTGTGGTCGTGATCATAGGCATTTCTGTGGGTCTTAACCTTTCACTGTAAATGGATTCTCTGCCCTCCTGAAGTAGCATTAAGGCAGGGCCTAGTATGGCAAGTTTTCATGGTCATTCTTGTTGCCACTTAGAGATTCTGCACTGACCCTGAGGGGCACCAGGCTCTTGAAGGACCATCAAACTTGTAACCATCCCCCTGTGGAACAGTCTTCACAACCCCACACCCAAGTAAATATTAGGTGATATAATATCTCGTATTGAAAGATACATATTCAAAGATATTTTGAGTGTGTCTGCGTTCTTCAGGATACACTATTTCACTCCTGATAAGTCTCTGAAACTTGTCTATTGGTGCCATTAATAATACATAATTGTATGGAGAATTATGTAATAATTATAAAAGTATTCATTCTATAGCTATAATTCTGTATTTATTACTAGAATAGATTATCCAATTCACAATTTACCTACAATGAAACTGGCTTATAATTGTATAGAACGCACTGTGAGGCATGAATATATAAATGGCTGGCATAGAGAAAAACAGTACATTTTTTTCATAAGATGAGAAAATTTTGTAATTCCCCAGGACACAGAGAAGGACCTAGATACACAGTGGTCATCACTCAAAAGAATAAAGGGACTGGAAGTTGGGACATGTGCATCGATTAAGGCCAATTTCACTTCACTCCACATAATCTAATGAAAAACAGAGAAATTACAATGATGGAAGAGAGTGTATGAAAAGCTGCCAAGTTAATTTGGATCAACTTTTATGTGTTGTGAACTTAGCAAGATCTTTATTAAGGATCTACCTTTAATAATTACCAAGGTGTTTACAATGGAGACACAACTTACCAAAGCAGTGAATCTGGGGGAAATGTTATCTGTGGGTCAAGTCCTAGTAAACAGCAGAGAACTCAGTTTCTAGAGAACCAGTACAAATGAAATAAATGTGAGAAAGCCTTTGATCAAAGCTCCAGCCTTATTAAATGTCATTGTTTTCCTTACTGGAGAGAAGACTTACAAATGCAAGAATGTGGCAACGTTTTTAAGCACAGTCTTCAAACATGCTCAACAAAGAGTTTTCATACTGAGAAGAAACCTTCCATAAGTAATTAATGTGGCAAAGCCCTAACCAGTACTCAAATTTTTTGAATCAAGGAGTGTATACTGGAGAAAAACCTTAAAAACGTAAAGAGCGTGCAAAGCCTTTTTCCGGAGTTCTAGCCTTCCTGACATCAGAGAACGCATAATGGGTAGAAACCTTATAAAAGTAAGTAACATGGCCAGCGCTCAAAAATTCCTTGACATCAGAGAATACATACTGGGAAGAAAAGTTACAAATGTAAAGATTTTGTGGAAGCCTTTATTCCTCAGACTTCCCTTGACAGCAGAGTATACATACTTGGGGAGAAACCCAACAAATGCAGAGAATATGGCAAAGCCTTGAAACAGAACTACAAACCTATAATAAACTTCTGCGCGTTTATACTGGGAGAAAACCCCCAAATATAAAAAGTGTGGCAAAACCTTTGAATTTCAAGCCTTCCTTAACAGAGGACAATACATGCAGGGGAGAAACCCTACAAATGTAGAGAAGATAACTGAATCATTAACTAGAGCCGTCACTTTACTATACATTAGAGAATATATACTGGAGAGACTAGGTACAAATGTAAAGAATGTGGTAATGTCTTTACCCCGAACTTAACACTCAGCATCAGGGAGTGTGTACCAGATAAAGGCACCTGGGTGCTCAGTCGGTTAAGCATCTGCCTTTGGCTCAGGTCATGATCTCAGGGTCCTGGGATCGAGCCCCGCATTGGGCTCCCTGCTCAGTGGAGAGCCTGCTTCTCCCTCTCCCTCTGCCCCTCCTCCCTGCTCTCACTCTCTTGCCCTATCTCAAATAAATAAATAAAAATCTTCAGAACCCTAGAAATGTAATGAATAAGGGAAATCCTTTGTTTTAAATACACATTTTGGGGGGAAAATAGTTTATAGATCATAAAAACATCAAAGATGTAAAAAATGGCAATTTATGTAATGAGAAAACAATTAAATAAATACCAGAGATTCACAGCAGAATGTACTCTTTTAAGACATTGATCTGGTCTAGATTTTCAGTGGAAACTTGCAGGATTCTACATCTTATGTCATCATTTTAGTTTTTCTTTACACCAAGGGAACCAGGGCAAGTTTGAGACATTCTTCTCAGTCATCTCAATGTGGCCACCTGTCGGTCATAATTTCTAAGTGGAATCCCAGCAGCTTTTGGTGTGAAACATTTTCTCCACGGTTTTGCATAGGGACTTCTTTTCTAGTTTCACAGAATGTCCAGAGGTCTGTCCATTGGCAACTCTGTCCTCTTGAAGGACTTACAGGTCACCATCATCAGTCCTAGGACTCTGGTTGGGAGAAGCATTAAGTTACAGTCCCGTATTCCATTGGCCCCTCCAGAGTCCTGCGCCAGACTCTACATGAGCTGGTCAATATCACTGTTTCTATATATGTATGAGACAAGAAGAACAACAAATACTTCACAAACACTGCTAAGTATTGGATCTGGTTCTGTTCTGCTTTTTGACAAACACAAACTTACCCCATACGGCATTCAGATGTGTCCAGATGTTTCGTGTTTATGACTTACTATGGTTTCCATTCTGTACATGCACAAGCTGACAGGCCAGCACACTGCTAGGAACAATGCACACCTAGATCCTCTGGTATCCTTGTCCTAACGGAGCATCTCTGTAGTTTTTATACCTTCTCTGCCATCATTGTGATTTTTTCTCCTTTTCATTAGACTGTGTGGAAGCAATTGAACAACTTGGCCTTAATCAATGTATGTTTCCCAACGGTCAGCCCTTTTATTATTTTCTTGAGTAATATTCACTGTGTTTTCAGGCTCATCTCTGTATCCTAGAGAAATTATAAAACTTCCTCATCTCAGATGAGAAGAAAGTAGTCTGTTTTTCTTGGTCTGTTTTTCTCCATGTTCATCTTTTATATATTCATGGCTCAGAGAATGTTATGCACGATTACAAGGGATTCACATTTTAGGTAAAATTGTGAATAAGATAATCCATTCCAGTAGTAAATAATAAATTATAGCTATACACTGAAACCTTTTATAATTATCATAGAGGGCACCTGGGTGGCTCAGTCGGTTAAGTATCTGCCTTCTGCTTAGGTCATGATCCCAGGGTTCTGGGGCGGAGTCCTGCACTGGGCTCCCCACTCAGCGGGGAGTCTGCTTCACCTCCTGCCCTTCCCCCAACCCCCGCTTATGTGCGTGCTCTCTCTCTCCCACAAATATAAATACATAAAATCTTTAAACACACACACACACACACACATACACATAAATTATCATAGAAGCAGCTGTACAATTGTGTTGTGTTACTGGTCCCAGCAATAAGGCCAGAGTCTAATCAGTAATGCAACTGTGTCCTATAATCGGAAATACTTGAAATATCTTCGAATTTGTATCCTTCAACATGAAGTATCGTATTTACCTAACATTCATCTGGGTGTGAGGTTCTGAAGATAGTTCCACAAAGATAAGCTGACATGTCAAATGGTCCTTCAGGAAGCTGGGGTGAGGTAAACCGTCTCAGAAGTGTGATGCAGCTGATGGCAGGTGAAGCTGCAGGGAAAGCTGGGTTTTAGGCAATGCAGGTTTTAGGCAGTGGAGACTAGGTGGTGAACATTATGTCTCATGTCCTAGGAGATATGTTGAAGTCTTGATAGATGACAATGCTCAAGGAAAACCACTAGTGTATTTAAGTGTTTTCCATTATAATTGAAATAGTGAACTGCAGGGAACAAAAGAAAATACAGGTGGATGTGTCAGCTGATAGACAAAAAGAATTATGGTGGGGAGCAAATAATGAACATTTTGTGTCCAAGTTCAAGTTAAATGGATTTGGTGATGTACTGGGGTTCTCTTGACTGTGTTAAGAGATGCTTTGATGCCAAAGCTTTTCTCTTTTGAAAGGGAACAGGTTATAAGAATAGTCTTTAGCAGTCTCAGTTTTAACAAGCAGTTTTATGGAGGAAATTCACCAAGCTTGGAAAATGAAAATGATGCAGTGGGGACAAGAGGCATGAAGTATTATCTAATAAGAAGTTGTATTACTTTTGAAATATCTAAGGGAGGAACAATGGACATGGTGTTTAAAAAAGGGATATTTATTCAACATTAATTTAATGTAATGTAATTATGTTTTAAAGCTATAATTTTAATGCAAGTTTTTATTATGTAGTACATTAATCCTTGCAGAGGTGTGGCAGAGAGAATACAGAGTTCTTATAGAGTCTTCACTCTCTTCTCTTGTTACTGTGACATTACTATGGTCCTTTATTTTTTTTTTAAAGATTTTATTTATTTACTTGACAGAAATCACAAGTAGGCAGAGAGGCAGGCAGAGAGAGAGGAAGGAAAGCAGGCTCCCTGCTAAGCAGAGAGCCAGATGTGGGGCTCAATCCCAGGACCCTCGGATCATGACCTGAGCCGAAGGCAGAGGCTTACTGAGCCACCCAGGCACCCCTACTATGGTCCTTTGGACAAAATTTACAACTAGGAATGGCACACTAACATTATAGATGTTTCAGAATTATTAGTATTTCACCAATTTTAATTATTTTTTACCCGCCGTAACAGGATTCTTTTCTACATTCATGCCCATGATTCTTGGTTACCCCACTTTGAAGAGTGAAGAGGTAGACAGAGGGGTGGGCAGCAAAACAAGGTTTATTGAGCAATGACGATGTGACGGGGCAGGGAACCCAAGAGGATTGCCACTGACCTTCTGTCTGGGGCTTCTATAGCTTACTTAGGAGGGCTCATTTAGCCTGATTAACCTTCCCTGAGCCTGTCATCTGTTACCTGTCACATGGGAAAGGGTGGAGGGCTCCTTCCAGGGCAGTGTAAAGTCTTTTGAAGGGTGGTTCTCTCGTAGGTGGGGGCCCCTGTCCCTGATTGCTGCCTTCCACCTAGCCTTCATCCTCCGCAAGGATGCGATCTGGAATAGCACTGTGTATGCCTCGTATCTCTGCGATATCCTTTGCTCTGTATCAATTTCATCATTTTTTCCCTAAATTCCACAACTTTGATAGGTTTGAGAAAGCCTACTCAGATGCTTTTTATCTCTAAAAATGAATTTGTCTGCTATTTTTCTCCTGATTGGAATGTGTTTATAGATACTGTGATGAACACGGAGGTGCAAACTGATAGAAAAAGCGATTGTTTCTATTTAACTTGGTCATTAGAAGAACAGAGGTGAAGAGCCATGGTCCCCACCATCCAGAGACTTTTAGTCTGGAGCAAATGGTATGCAGTGGACACCCCCAAATTTTGACACCCCCAAGTTTTAACTCTTAACAGAGAGCTTCTAACTGGAAACCTTACCAATAACATAGTCAATTACATACTGACTCTCTCTATGTATCTATATCTATAGCCATATCAATATCTATATACTCATATACATTTATATCTCTAAGGCTATGTCTTATAATAAAAGTAAACTAGACGGGCACCTGGGTGGCTCAGTCGTTAAACATATGCCTTTGGCTCAGGTCGTGATTCCAGGGTCCTGGGATCTAGCCCCGCATTGGGATCCCTGCTCAGTGGGAAGCCTGCTTCTACCTTTCCCACTCCTTCTGCTTGTGTTTGCTCTCTCACTGTCTCTCTCTCTCTCTCTGTCAAATAAATAAATAAAATCTTTTTAAAAAAGTAACTTAGAGAAATATTAAGAAAATCATAAGGAACACACATTCCCAGTGCTCTACTGTATTTATCCAAAAAAATCTCTGTGCAAGTAGCCCCATGCACTTCAGACCCATGTCTTTCAAGGGTCAACTTCAGTTTCTAATAGTATTATCCCAGAAATCTCTGTTTATGTTAAGTTGCTTATTATTTCACATTATAAAATAGGGAATTGGCTTTGTATATAGAAAATAATCATACAAAGTTTCTGGTAGGCAAATTTAGGAAGAGAGAACTGGGAATATCCAATAAGCAAGGAAATCAGAAGCCTCAAGTCCTCTGCCTCTCCAGCGCTACCCAGAATTCTCTCCTCTGAAGCTTCTCTAGGTCTGGCCGCACCCTGGGTTCTCCCCTCACTGAACAGATCAGAGCAGGTCAGAGGTTTGGTTCGCTGCTCCTCCCGCACCTCAGGGGTAGGTACTAATGTTTGGCTGACACCCCAGATCAGATATATGGAAGCAAATAATAAGGGAGCAGAAGGCAAGTTAAGGACAAAGCAGAAGCTGATACCCACAGCCTCTCTGCCGCCGCACTCCTGGGTGGGATGTGTGTGACGTTATCCCAGGAAACTCCCAACAGTCTTAACATCAATGTTTTGCTAGAGAGAAAAACAGCCTTAGCTTGACAACAGCGGGGTCTCCAGGATCCTGAGGATCTTCTTTAGCATATGAGAATCTTGCCGCCCCTTCTTTTGTCCTTACTTCCCCCAACTCCATTGTGTATAATCAGCCATTCCTTACCACATTTTTCTTCCAATTGGTCCTGTCCCTGTGCTTTAATAAAATCACTTTTTTTTGGCACCCAAGACCCCTCAAGAATTCTTTCTTGGCCATCTGCTCTCAATCTCACCTACAGTCGAAGACTACATCACAACGATTGTGTGTTTGGTGCCTTATTTTCTATCTTTCTCATTACATTCTGTGCTTCAAAGTGGGTCAGAATGTGCCACTTTGGCATGTGGGTTATTTGGAGTTGACGGCAACCAAGACCCTATGGGCCCAAGAGAAACCTTTGCACCTCCCTTAACTACAGAGAGGAACCTAAACTGGAGGCCCTTTCCCAAACACGGGTTATTACAGGAGATACATTACAGGAGACACATGAGTGGTCCGTCGTGTGGCAGAGCAGACATCTAATTCCCAGCATCAGGAGCAAGAACTCATGTCCTCTTCAAGGGTCCTTCCAGCTGGACTAACTATCAAATTGACATGAGACAGATTCACAAAAGAAAATCAAATCTAATGGCATATGTACAAGGAATCTGTATAGACATGGAAATTTTAAAGACGAGCAAAATGAGGTGTATATGTGATTCTGAACTGAGCAGAAGGGGGTAGGGACCTGAGATTTCAGACAAAAGGAATGTAGTTCACGGGGCAATAGGACAAGCGGGTGTTTGGTGGACATTTGCCAGATCATCGAGATGAGTCACTCCGAGAAAATTTATTTGTTAGTAACCTTTGTTCTGGAAAATACCTTTAATTTAGATTCTTCGATGTGATGAAGTGAGGGACAAACATTTCTCTTGAGACTATAGGATCTCAAGTGCTTTCAGCTCAAAAATAATACAACCACCAGAGTGGCACATTCTGGTGAGGGGTGGGGACAACTGTCCAGAATTTCCTCTCCTTAGTACCCTGTCAATTGCATTTCTTCACCTTGAAATCCCACACTCCTGCTCCTACTTTTTCTTGGTTCAGGATGACGTATATACCTCATTTTGCCTGCCTGACTTTGGAATTTGTATGGGTTTGTGGATTCCCCATATGTGTGCTATTCAGTTTTATTCTCTTCTGTTAATCTGTCTCATGTCAATCTGATTCTTCGTGCAGGTAGAACAACCTTGTAGGGAACAGGAATTCTTACTCCCCAGAAAGGGGACAGGGCTTTCTTGTTCCGTGACAGCTTCAAGAGCCAACCCATTTAGTAGCTTGTTTTCTGATCTAGTAGTCACTCAAAGTTTTGTTTGTTTGTTTGTTTGTTTTTTAAGATTTGATTTATTTGACAGAGAGAAACATAGCAAGAGAGGAAACACAAGCAGGGGAGTGGGAGAGGGAGAAGCAGGCTTCCATGGAGCAGGGAGCCTGATGCGGGACTCGATCCCAGGTGGGATCATGACCTGAGATGAAGGCAGCTGCTTAAGGACTGAGCCCCCCGGGCACCCCCTCAAGTTTTAAAAAGTAAATACATTTATATTGTGAAATGGAAAGAGGACCCAGTAGTGTCTTCAGTTCTCTCCATTTCAGCCTTAGTCTGTATCTGTGAGTGACTCGGGTCTTCTCGCTAGCTTAGCTTTTAGCTCAGGCAGAAGGCCCAGCAGCACAGCATCCCAGGAAGGGGAAGGAAACTACACCCTCAACAGCAGGGCCTGCCCTGAGCCGGCAAGACCCCACATGCCCCACGCCAATACAGTGCTGGACCTGACCTCTACCACCCGCCTGCATGTTCTGCCTCGCTTTGTCCTTTATTTTCTTTATTCAGACCTGGAAGCGTGGTCAGTGATTCGGAGACCATCTTTGAGACGTCACTCCGTGGCCTTTGCTGTCGCGGCCTCCCTGAAGTAGATTCCTTTCTCCTTTTGCTCCCACTCATCTGTCCGCTGTTGGCCAGGGCACAGGGAGGGGCGCATGGGTGTGAGGCTCCTGGGGTCCCAGACGGACCAGGTTTGGCTACTCCTTGTCGACAGAATCCAAGGCAGAAAGACCCATGGTGGGGAGACTAGAGAGGAAGTTAGTTCGGGGAGACCCACACCCACAAGACAGCCCAGGAATGTCCCAAGGACTCTCTCCAAAGTGCTGAAAACCAGGTTTACAGAAGGAAAATGGGGTGAAAGCAAGGGAGTAGCGGCAGGCAGGCAGCCAGGGTTAAATCTGTCCTTCTCTGGAGGTCAATGGAGGGTGGGGTCTCCCTGGCTCAGGGCAGTCCCAGTTGCTTGAGGGGTCGTTTCAGTTCCCCTCAGGGGATGCTTTGCCCTCAGGGTCTTCCTCCTGAGCCAGGAGACAGAAGGAACCCAGCTGGAAAGTCTGAGGCTACAATTGAGGCGGCCAAAGTCGTCTTTCTTGCCTTTGGATTTTGTCAGCGTGAGAGGCAGAATAGGTCTGGGACCCGTGCAGCCAGGTGTCCTTATACCCTCGGGTCCTGGTTACAACATAATTTCCACAGTCAGTGGAATAAAGATATCCTTCGGCTGACATAGTTAAGATCTGTGTGGCGGTGTGTGTGTGAAAGGTGAGAACACTTAAGATGGCCTCTTCTAGAAAATCTGAAGTGTATAATACACTCCTACTAACTTCAGTCAGTACGTTCAACATTCAGTGTTTCTGCATCCTGCATAGTGAGCTTTTTTAGCTTTTGACCAACATCTGATCATTCTCTGCCATCCTCAGCCCCTGGGAACAAACATGCTAATCTTTAGTAACTTTGCCTTTTTTTTTTTAAGATTATGCATCTCTGATTTCATACAGTGTCTTTTTTTCTGCGTGTGGTTTATTGAACTTAGCAAAATGTCCTCTAGGATGCTTCTGTTGCTGCAGATGGAAGGATTGCCTTCTTTTTGGAGGCTGATAGATGTACTGAGAATAAATTAGATGAGGTACCTCTCCCAGGAAGAGAGCGAATACCAGAGATGAGCTTTTTAAAAATATTTATTTATTCGAGAGAGAGAATATGAGTGGGGTTAGGGGCAGAGGAAGAGGGAGAAACAGACTCCCTGCTGAGCAGAGAGCCCGATGTGGGTTTTGATCCCAGGACCCTGAGATCATGACCCAAGCCCAAGGCAGATCCCTAAAGGATCTGAGTTACCCAGCCACCCCCCCACCCCCCCCCCCCCGCACCCCGGGGATGAACATTGCATAAAGAGCTGCCTGCCTAGGGCACCTGGGTGGCTCAGTGGGTTAAAGCCTCTGCCTTCAGCTCAGGTCATGATACCAGGGTTCTGGGATTGAGCCCCGCATTGGGCTCTCTGCTTAGCAGGGAGCCTGCTTCCCCTTCTCTCTGCCTGCCTCTCTGCCTACTTGTGATCTCTGTCAGATAAATAAATAAAATGTTAAAAAAAAAAACAAACAAAAACAACTGACCAGGGAACTTAAATCTTCTTGATGTCACCACTGATAGCACGGTGATTACTTCTCTTTTGAGTATCTCATCTCTGACATTTAAGACAAATGAGATGGTCTGGTTTTATTCCCTTATCTCTGTTTTTGTTTCTTTATTTATTTGTTTTGCTCTTTTTTACAGTTCGGAATTTCTCCACATCTGAAATTTCTTAGAGCCTGGTCACGTAGCCCCACCTGTTCCTTATTCAATATCTCTGAGGTTCCCATGTTAAGAATTTTTTTTTCTCGGGTGCCTGGGTGGCTCAGTGGGTTAAAGCCTCTGCCTTCGGCTCAGGTCATGATCCCAGGATCCTGGGATCGAGCCCCGAATGGGGCTCTCCTCTCTGCGGGGAGCCTGCTTCTTCCTCTCTCTCTGCCTGCCTCTCTGCTTACTTGTGGTCTCTGTCTGTCAAATAAATAAATAAAATATTAAAAAAAAAAAAGAAATTTTTTTTTTCCTCTTGTGAACCTGTCTTGTGTTTGCTTAACTATTAGAAGGACAAAGAATTGTGGGCCACCTGGGTGGCTCAGTGGGTTAAGCCTCTGCCTTCGGCTCAGGTCATGATCTCAGGGTCCTGGGATTGAGCCCTGCATCAGGCTCCCTGCTCAGTGGGGAGCCTGCTTTTCCCTTTCTCTCTACCACTCCCCCTGATTATGTTCTCTTTTTCACTTATTTTCTTTCTCAAATAAATAAATCAATAAAATCTTAAAAAAAAAAAAAGCACAAAGAATTGAGAACAGATGAAAAAAAAAAATGTTTTCCTCTCCTATACATTTATTCTGTTGGCAAAAAAATGACCTCCATGCTTTAAAGCCAAAACAGAAGTCAAAGGCAGTTTGGGATAAAGAGAAACAGTACCTTTGCTGCTTTGTGAGGCAAAGGAGGGCGCAGAGGGCCAGGCTTCCCAAACCAAAAGGAAGGGTCAGGGGGTTTTGTAGGGAAATGCAGTGATGTGGGAAACAAAGACAGAAGAAAAATTATAAATTTCTTTTGTATTTACAGCCCGTTGGCAAGTCTTTGAGGCAGGCAGAGTTACATTCCCCTAGGAATTCAACTGCCTGGATGTTAACACTCTGCTAAGGGCAGAAGGCAGTCTTAGCCCGACTCCCAGGATCTTTAAGTCTGCTCTACAGATAAAAATTCCTTTGGAAAGTTCTTTATCTCTAGCCCCCACCCTCCACCAAGTAACATTTTGGCAATCATCCCTACTGATTTATATCTGAAGGGCCTCATTGAGAAAGGGACAGGTGGGGCTGGGTAGGGAGTGATCGGGAGGGGCTCCATGATCAGGCTCACAGAAATCCCAGAAATGCTCATGCACAAGGAAACCAGGGATAAGGAAACAAACCAGACCACTCTGCCCTGGGCATTTGGGTTGGGGTCTTTTTATGGCAGTCACACTGTGACCAATGAAAAAACCAGACCCCAAAGAAGAAGTAAGCCATTAAAGATGTTATCACCAGCCCTTAGTCAAACTGAGGCTTCTCAAGAATGTTAAGGCCACTAGCTCCCGGGTCAGTTCTGAATAAAAGACTGTCGATGGAGGCCCACATTGGCAACCTCATGAGGGTTGCCAGTCTCACTCTGGAGAGTTTTCATTATCCTTGCTTAATAAAACTCTACCACTTTATTCACTCCCCTTTGTCCTCAAGATTTACTCTTTGACTCCCTGAGATAAAAAGCTCACGTTCCTCCTTCAACAGGATCTACCTGGTTTTGACAAGAATTGTGTCTGTGCCGCCAGCCTTGTCGATCAGGTTTTCAGTGTGCTACCAGATTCCTTAAAAAAAAAAAAAAAAAGTCTAAGAAGGGAGGAGGGGAGGTTTCCAAACAAGAAAAAAAGTTACTTAGTTTAATATCATGACTCCCAGGGGCCCCTGGGTGGCTCAGTGGGTTAAGCCTCTGCCTTGGGCTTAGGTCCTGATCTCAGGGTCCTGGCATCGAGCCCCGCATCAGGCTCTCTGCTCAGGGGGGAGCTTGCTTCCCCCCCTCTCTCTGCCTGTCTCTCTGCCTACTTGTAATCTCTGTCAAATAAATAAATAATCTTTTTTAAAAAAGATAATATATTTTTTAAAAAATGCCTCCCAGATGTTTTAAGGCAGCATTTTGATTTTGTTCAGCTTGATGCTTTTTTAAAAAAATTTTTTTTAAAAGATTTTATTTATTTATTTGACAGACAGAGATCACAGGTAGGCAGAGAGGCAGGCAGAGAGAGAGGCGGGAGGAAGCAGGCTAATGGTTTCAGTTTCAGTTACCAGGGAAACCAGAGTGAGATAACTTCATATTTACAGTGAGAAACCGCTGAACATTTTCTAGGATAGCTAAACTTAAGTGAAAATATTGAGGAATTAGAATTCCCATTTACTACTGTGGGAAACAAAGGCAAAGGAAAAAACATTGATTTCCTTACTGCCAGCAGGCCACTGAAAAGTCCTTGAAACAGGTACAGTGACCTTCCTCTCAGAGCTCAACTCAACTTTTGCCCTTTTGCTAAGGACAAAAGACAATCTTAGAATAACATTATCCCGGCCTCCCAAGATCCTGTGAGTCTATATTAACATAAGAAAATTCCTTTGGAAACTTCCTTTATTTCTACCTCCTAAGATACATGTTAGCAATTATCCCCCAAACATATGGCCCACTGGTATACCTCTGAAGTATCTAATGACTGAGGGTTTACTGAACAGTAACAAATGAATATTTCCTAAAAATAGCTAGCCCTTTCAACATCCTGGAACAACATTTGGATGTTCCCCAAATACTTTGCAGGCGTATGCTGTCCTTACTCCCTTTCCAGCTTAAAAGTATATAATCAGTCACCTGTTGCAACCGCAGTGCAGCTCTATCTGCCCATGAGTCCTGTCTCCATACTTTAATAAAACCACCTTTTTGCACCAAAGATATCTCAAGAATTCTTCCTTGGCCAGTGACTCCAAACCACAACATTCTACACCAATGGGAATTTAAAGAGTACATTCAGTTTGGAAAATGATTTGGCAGTGACTTATGAAAATAAGCTTTGCTAACCAAGGGGAGCATTTTATCACCACAAAATAGGTCTCTTTGGCCTAAGGCTTATTTTAACGAAACAAAGGAAAAGCTCTGAAACCCTGCAGAAGTTGCCTTTGGTAAAACAGATTTGCATTTGTTAAGGGAAAGCTCCATTTGTGAGGGTGTCTCCCTCGGTTCTTTAGAAAGAGGGATAAAGTGTCAGTCTCCAGAAACTCACCAGTGGACAAGGCACAGATTAAATAGCAGTAACAATCATGGACTTGGCCACTGTGCTTTGCCTGATCACCTCCCCCAACGCTTCCCAGTAGGACACTGTGTGGAGTTTAAAAAATGATCATACTCAGAGCGTCCCACCCAGATTCCCTCAGTTAGTGAGGGTGGAAAAAACAGTGTTGTTTTAGTGAAACACTCCAGGCGATTCTAGGTGAGTCCACCAATAGCAGGAGGACTTCCCCTGAATAGAAGACAGCTGAGCGCAGGCTTTGGCTCCAGCAGAGGTAACATGGCCTCCGCCCAGTGATTCTAGAAGCATCAGGTCCGTGCAGCACACTTCTTTCTTTCTGCTCTCCCACAAGTTGTGTGTGTGTCTGTGGTTGGGAGGCCCCCTGAAAGCAGAGAAGGAAAAACTCAAAGATTAGTTTCCAAGGAGATAGTCATTATTTCTGAATAGCTCTTGATACAAAAGGCTAGGAAATTGGACCTTTTCTGCATTTCAAAGTCCTACCTGGAGGCGAGTGGTTTAGAGGTGAGGAGGCTCTTCAGTGACTTTAAAAAGGCATTGTCTCCTGACGCTGCTGTGATTTCTCCTAGAATCTGTTCTGAGGAAGAACGCCAAAGGACCAAGTGAAAAAAGAAATGGCCAGTTCTCAGGTAAGGCTTGCGTCTGAGTTTAGAGGCCCAGTCATCTTTTTCTCCTGAAATTCCTCACACTTAGAAATTGCAAATACTGACTTTTCTAGTTCTGATGTTTCTGCTTTATGTTTACACCTAACTTTTGAAACTTTCCAGAAATGATACTCAAAATTAGGTCTTTAAAAATGCTTCTCACCTATAACCGAGAGCCTTCTAACCCTTCTCTCCAACCTGGCTTCCAGTAGGCCATCAACAGTTGTCACTTTGAGGGGTGCCTGGGTGGCTCAAACATTAAGCATCTTCCTTCAGCTCAGGTCATGATCCCAGGGTCCTGGGATCAGGCCCTACGCCAAGCTCTCCACTGGGCAGGGAGCCTGCTTCTCCCTCTCTCATGTCCCCTACTAATGTTCCCTCTCTTGCTGTGTCTTTATCTCTGTCAAATAAATAACTAAAAGAAAACAAAAGCTGTTGTCTGCCAGTATTGAAAATAATCCCTTGGTGACAGATCCACGGGGAAGGTGTTAAGTTAAGGATTCCTGTTGCTGATGGGGTCTGGTCCTGGGATATCGGTGGAGGAAAGTGGTCTTATTTAGGTCCCATCTGGAAGCATTACAGCTCTGTACAGACTAGGAGTAAAAAAATGCAGATAAGCAGTGGATATGAGACCCAGAATAATGTGGGACATTCTCTGGAAAAAAAAGGGTGGGGGTGAGGTCCATACCCTTTAGCATGTGGAAAACATACTGTATCTAAAATATACTATAGGGGCGCCTGGGTGGCTCAGTGGGTTAAGCCTCTGCCTTCAGCTCAGGTCATGATCTCAGGGTCCTGGGATCGAGTCCTGCATCGGGCTCTCTGCTCAGCAGGGAGCCTGCTTCCTCCTCTCTCTCTCTCTGCCTGCCTCTCTGCCTACTTGTGATCTCTCTCTGTGAAATAAATAAATAAAATCTTAAAAAAGTAAAATATACTATATATTCCAGGACAGGGAAAGTATATGTGATCAAAGTGTGCATAAATCCAGTGTATTCCCATAATTTCATTGACATTCTGATTTGCTTCTTTTTTTTTTTTTTTTTTTTTTAAGATTTTATTTATCCATTTGACAGAGAGAAATCACAAGTAGACAGAGAGGCAGACAGAGTGGAGGAAGCAGGCTCCCTCTGAGCAGAGAGCCCGATGCGGGACTTGATCCCAAGACCCTGAGATCATGACCTGAGCCGAAGGCAGCGGCTTAACCCACTGAGCCACCCAGGCGCCCCCTGATTTGCTTCTTAAGGGAATACAAGAATGTGGTACCTACATGGGGTGTCTCTTGAGTAGATGGGGGCTCTTAAATGTCGGGTGATGATCATGTGTGGGCCAGGCTAGGGGAAGCAAGAGAACACACCTGAGGCAGAACAAAGGAGCTCATTGGATACACAGCAAGGGAGCACGGGGCAAAAACTAGGAGAGAGGCTGTCTGCCAGGAGGTGGTGGGTGGGACCTGTTTTTACAGGGGGAAGATGAGGAGGTATGGAGACAGATGGAATATTCCCTTTTTGGGGACTGGGACCTGGCTCTAAGTAGCCCATTGGTTATTTAGGGCCTATGGCTGTTTGGGGGTGGGTCGCCTGATGGGCCTGTCCCTGTTCAGGCAGGTAGTCACCGGGCCTTTTCCCATTCCAGTGCTCAAGCCTGTTTGCCTAAAAGTGGCCTCAACAAAGAACACACCTTTGCAGGGTTCTTGTCTGTCTGGAGCAGAAGAAAGAATCTTGGACACAAAATGGTGAAGGGATAGTGTATCAAGTGAAGGGGAGAACAGAAAGAGAGCCTTCTAGAGTGAGAGGATTCTGGAGTGGGTTGCCACAGAGCACTTTTATGGTGGTTCTTTTATAGAAAAGTGACCAGGGCACCTCAATCTTCTTGATGTCACCCCCAGTAACACCATGATTACTTTTCCTTTGAATATCTCATCTCTGATGTTTAAAACAAACAAGGTGTTCTGGTTCTGTTCCCTTATCTCTGGTTTCCTTCTGCCTCCTCATTCCTGGGATTTTTGGTGAGCCTGGTCACTTAGCCCATTACCTATCCATCCCCACCCAGCCCGGCCAGTCCCTTACTCAACACTAATAGTCACAGGTCCTTCAGTGTACCTTAGGCACTCATACCAACTTGTTTCATCACAGCTGATGTTAAGTTCTTTAAATGGCTTGATGCTTTATGCCAGACAGCCCCCCAGTAATACTCATATGTTCCTTCTTAAATTCATGAGGTTCTTTGATGGATTTTCTGAGTGATGTGCAGAAACCAGCATGTTTCAGTTGGAAATTCCTTAGTTTCTCTTTGCTTGTAGTGTCTGATAGGAGAACAAAGCTAAATAAATGTAGAGGAAAATGAAATGTCCTTACAACGTGCCACACACTGATAAACATTAGAGACAAGCAAAGTGTGGCTTTCTTCAAGGAATTCACAGGTGCCTTTGTGTAATGCTTTGCTAGAGGCAAAAGCTACCTCAGGTGGACAATAGTCAGACCTCCAGGATCCTGTAGGTTTTATTCAATATATGAAAATCCCTTCAAAATTTCTTTTATCTCTTATCCCCTTAAATGAAAAGCATATAATCAATGCCTTCTCAAAATCACAGTGTAGCTCTTTCTGCCAATGGGTCCTGTCCCTGAGGCTTAATAAAAACAGGTTTTTTTTGTTGTTGCTGTTTTTGTTTTTAACCAATAATGCCTTAAGAATCCTTTCTTGACCATTTGCTCACAAGCCACGTCACATGAGTTTGCACCGGGCAGGTGAAGGCTCCCACCTTGCTGTAGTTGGTAGCACGGACTTCTGGGAGTAGAGGATCTGACTCAGTCAGACCTCCCTCTTATGAGTTTTTACTTGATTCCACACTCATGTCATAGACATACTCTTCAAAAAAAAAAAGATATTGTTTATGTTTATTTTAGAGTGAGAGAGATGGTGTGTGTGAGAGAAAGAGGGAGGTTGATCCAGGGTAGAGGCAGAGGGGAAGGAAGAGACTTTCCAGCTGACTCTGCTGAGTAGATCCCAGAACCCTGAGACCATGACCATGACCTGAGTTCCAAAGTCAAGAGTAAGATGCTAACCCATTGTACCACCCAGGCACTCTATTTCCTCCTTTGTATTTTCAAAAGAAGAAAACAAGAATCACATAATTAACATGTTTGAGGATCTTAAAATCCTGAAGTAGGTCACAGATGATGATTGAAACCAAAGCGTTTGATGAAATACTGTGTAGTGGGATCTTCAAGCACGGGGGTCAAGAGAGAATTCTGGAGATACTCTATGGTACCAGAGAGTAGGTTTATTGCAGTAGCATAGGGACAGGACCTGTGGGTAGAAGGAGCTGCAGGTCAGCCCCATGAAGCTGGTGGTTATGTGCGCAGTGTTCAAGGGGGGAGGGTAGGTGCACAGAGTATTAGATCACAAGTGTTTGTTCATATTTGTAGGTGTAAAACTACTTTTGTAAGATTTCTCCGATGTTATTGTTCAATTCGATATTAATATTGGTGAGATGTACAGGGAGTCAAGAGACCCTTTAAGAATGTAGCAAGCAGGGGTGCATGGGTGGCTCAGTGGGTTAAGCCTCTGCCTTGGGCTCAGGTCATGATCCTGGAGTTCCGGGATTGAGTCCTGCATCAGGCTCCCTGGTTGGCAGGGAGTCTGCTTCTCCCTCTGACCCTCCTTTTTCTCATGTTCTCTCTCTCTCGTTCTCTCAAATAAAAAATAAAATCTTTAAAAAAAAAGAACATAGCAATTAGTATATTTTTTATTTTTAGCAGAACTAGGAAGCCTGTGGGTCAGCTTTGTGAGTTAAAAGTAAATGTTTTTCTGCTTGTATCCCTCATCATACTACCCATGTAAACAATAGATTTTTTTTTTTTTAAGATTTTATTTATTTACTTGAGTAAGAGACAGTGAGAGAGAGCATGAATGAGGAGAAGGTCAGAGAGAGAAGCAGACTCCCCATGGAGCTGAGAGTCCGATGCGGGACTCGATCCTGGGACTCCAGGATCATGACCTGAGCCGAAGGCAGTCGTCCAACCAACTGAGCCAAAGATTTTTGGGATTTATTTATTTGACAGAGAGGGAGAGAGATCACAAGCAGGCAGAGAGGCAGTCAGAGAGAGGGAAGCAGGCTCTCTGCTGACAGAGTTCACAATGTGGGGCTCAATCCGAGGACCCTGAGATCATGACCTGAGACGAAGACAGAGGCCCAACCCTCTGAGCCACACAGGTGCCCCAATAATAGCTGTTTTATCTGTATCATTCTCTGTGTTTGTGTTGATACTGGGAATAAAAGACAGAGGCAGCATCATGTGAGCACATGTAAGTCTCATGTGAATGAAAATGGTTCTTGAGTTAATCACTGTGAGGTTTTCTGCTCTACCACCTTTTTTTTTTTTAAAGATTTTATTTATTTATTTGACAGAGAGAGATCACAAGCAAGCAGAGAGGGAGGCTGAGGGAGAGGGGGAAGCAGGCTTCCCGCTGAGCAGAGAGCCCGATGTGGGGCTGAATCCCAGGACCCTGAGATCAGGACCAGAGCCGAAGGCAGAGGCTTAACCCACTGAGCCACCCAGGCGCCCTTAGTCCTTAACCTTCTATTGCGTGGTTTCTGTTTTCACCACAGGAGCCTCTCTCCATGGGGTGTTTTGGCTAAAGTAAAGGGTAAGGGGAAAAGAAGAGGTTAACTCAAATGTGGAATAAAGTTTGGTGGGTACAGTGAGATAAGCAGTGATGGTCAGGTGTTGGGGTCTAGCTGGTGACATTAACTCCTCTTTCAACTTAGGGACCATTGTGAACTCTGTCAATGGCCTCTTGGTGACTGTGGTATTTATTACAGGGACAGCTGACCTTCAGGGATGTGGCCATAGAATTCTCCAAGGAGGAGTGGGGACGCCTGACCCACACTCAGCGGCAACTGTACAGGGATGTGATGTTGGAGAACTACGGACACCTGCTCTTCTTGGGTGAGAATGACTCCTTCCAGTTTTCCCAGACTACACTCAGGGTTTCATTCTCCTTTGAAGACTGTCTCTTGAATTATTCCTCTTTGCATAACTGGAGATCAGATCACTGCACTAAGGAACACAAGTAAGGATTGGTAGGTGTAGACAAAAATCCTCCTGACCTTAGCCTCCCCTTCCTTCAGGTAACAACATTTCTATAGATGAGCGGCTGTTGAATGCCTAATGTGGCATAAAATGGTACCGCCTGCATTTAAACTCCAATTTTCACTCCTTATTATTGTATTGGCAGTACTAGGAAGCACAAGTTAGGATGTGACTCTTTGAAAGTCCTTAATGTTCTACAGGGGCTGCTGGTTAACAGTGTTTGGTAAATCATCTTTTAGAATTCTGCAATGTTCTCTCTTCTCTGCTGATGCAGTGTGGATTGAAAGACTCTCCAGCAATAAGTATATTCGATTTCTCTGTTAAACAGGTCTCACTGTGTCAAAGCCTGATTTGGTCTCCTTTTTGGAGCAAAAGAAGGACCCTTGGGATGTGAAGAGAAAGAAGACAGTGGTCTTTGATCCAGGTAGGTGGGAATGGATGAAGCAGATGACAGAGGTGAAGTCCAAGTCTGAAGGAGGAAGGTAAACCTTCAAATGTGGTTCTGGTAGCTCTGCTTGAATGAAAATCAGGTGAAGAAGCCCCATTTTGTCTCTGTCTCTCCCAGAGGGACATCTGTGAGCCAACATCATCATGCTTTTATTTTCTCTAAGGATTCTGCTTCAGCTCCAGTGATGGTCCATCCTGTCCACAGGGAGGACCAGGAGACTCTCCTTGGACTGGGAGGGTCTCCATAATCTGAGAGCTCTTCATTGCTTTGAGGGTGTTGGGAAAGTCTCCCTTTTTCTGAGGGTCTCTGTGCTAAGTCTCTTCTAAGTTCTGTTTTGCTTCGTGTGAGAAAGTGTGCCCGCATTGTGGTGGGCATACTTGGGATTGGTGCAGAAAGACCCGGAACGCTGGAGATAGACCCACATAGTTTCTGGTTTATGCTTTCCAATGTTATGGAGGCTTTAATCTAAACATATAAAATTGAGACTCCATAAATTCATCAGGTAACAAAACACTTCCCTAAAATGAGAGAATATAATCCTTTATTTCACTTAAAACATTCATTCTTCGGGGCAGCTTGGTGGCTCAGTGAGTTAAACCTCTGTCTTCAGCTCAGGTCATGGTCTCAGGGTCCTGGGATTGAGCCCCACATTGGGCTCTCCTGAAGGAGCCTGCTTCCTCCCCGCTCCCACCCCCCTGTCTGTCTCTCTGCCTACTTGTCATCTCTGTTAAATAAAATCTTTAAAAAAAAAAAAAGAACATTCACAACTGAGTTGTTATAATATTGGCATTAATTTCAACATCTATTTATTGTTGAATTTATATTCTCTTTGCATGAGAAGCACATTTGGTGACTCAAAAACAATTTGTTTTTAAAGATTTTATTTATTTATTTGACAGAGATCACAAGTAGGCAGAGAGGCAGGCAGAGAGAGAAAGGAAGGGAAGCAGGCTTCCTGCTGAGCAGAGAGCCCCACGTGGGGCTCGATCCCAGGACCCTGAGACCATGACCTGAGCCGAAGGCAGAGGCTCTACCCACTGAGCCACCCAGGCGCCCCTCAAAAGCAATTTTCACATTTTTTTAAAAAGATTTATTTAATAATTTGACAGATAGAGATCACAAGTAGGCAGAGAAGCAGGCAGAGTGGCGGGGTGGGAGAGGGGGGAAGCAGGCTCCCTGCTGAACAGAGAGCCTGATGTGGGGCCTGATCCTAGGACCTTGGGATCATGAAGATCCCGGAGCTGAAGGCAGAGGCTTTAACCCACTGAGCCACCCGGTGCCCCAATTTTTACATTTTTTATACCTCTGTATCTTGTCTAGGTGTTATATTTTGTCCTAACTGTGGTGTTACTCCAGTGATATGCTTTGACACTGTTCTCGTTAACTTTTCTGTCTTCTGTATGTATTTTCATTCCTGTTACCTTAGAGATTCCTTAAAACATCTTAAAGTTACATAGCAAACCATTTTGAACCAAAGTCAGTTTTATAGGAAAGTTTTCTACTTAAAGCTCTCCACCCCTGAACCTACTTTATGTTACTACTATCAGAAATTCTTGTCTTTTATGTTGTGTAGTTAATTAGGTCGATTTATGATTTTTAATGCTTTTGTTTAAGAACTTCTATAGCAGAAATACAGGTGACCCGTGGTACCTCATTACAGCAGTACAGGTTTCCAGAATTGTGTAAATATTTATATTAGCAGGAGTTTTATGTTGTCATGTGCTTTCAGTTGCTCTTTTGAATCCTTTTATTTCAAGCAGAAGGACTTCCTTTCACCTTTCTTGGGACAGCTCTGCTGGTAAATCAGAGGGTCTTTTGCTTGGCATAGCCTTCATTTGCAGAGTCAGGCACAGCAGTTCTGCCAGGTTGATTGTTCTTGGTGTGGATTGTTTACTCTGCGTGTACTTGAATACATGATCGCACTCCGCTTTTCCTGTAAGTTCTGCTGAAAATTCCAGTTATACTCTCATAGCAGCTCTTTTTCATAGAAGGTGAGTTATTTTGTCACGCTGTTTTAAAATTCCCTTTTCACCTCAGATTTTTTTTTTTTAAGGGTTTTGTTTATTTATTTTCACAGAGAGAGCACGCACAAGCAGGGAAAGTGGCAGGCAAGGGAGAGGAGAAACGGGCTCCCTACTGAGCAGGGAGCCCTCTGTGGGGCTTGATAGCAGGACCCCAGGATCATGACGTGAGCTGAAGGCAGACTCTTAACCAACTAAGCCACCCAGGTGCCCCTCACCTCTGAGTTTTGATAGGTTTATTTATTTATTTTAATTTTTTATTTGACAGAGAGATCACAAGTAGACTGGGGGGCCGGACGGGGGGGGGGGGGGAGGAAGCAGACTCCCTGCTGAGCAGAGATTTGTGGCTCCATCCCAGGAAGCTGGGATCATGACCTGAGCTGAAGGCAGAGGCTTAACCCACTGAGCCACCCAGGCGCCCCAGTTTGTCTGATTCTTTCTTCCACTTGAGCAAGTCTGTGGGTGACCCACTGGTGTGTTTTTACCTTCAGGCATCGTGTTCTTTAGCTCCCTGTTCCTGCTTTGCTGATTGTTACACTTCGTCTCTTTGAGTTTACATTTTGGTCATGACCCGTTTTCTGATCTCACTGAGTTTCATATCTGTTTTCTCTTCCTTTCTCCATGCGTGTCTTTATGATGATTAGTTCTTTGTCATGCAAGTAGGAGTTCTTCATTAATGGAGGGTCCGTTTGTGGGACTACTTTTGTTTGATGTGGCAAAGCCTTTGACTACTATTCAAAAATTACCAACATAAGGCAACACATACTGGTGAGAAGGTCGATAAAGGTAAAAAAAGAAAAAAATGTGGCAAAGCCTTTAGGCAGAATCACAACTTTCTAAGCATCAGAGAGTGCATGATGACAGAAACCCTATAAATGTAAAAAATGTGGCAAAGCTTTTATTTCATAATCCAGACTCTTCAACATGAGATCATACATCCTGTGGAGATACTGTAAAATGTCCAGAATGTAGACAGAGTCTTCACAATGAACTTAATCTTCCTCAACCTCAGAGGAAGCATATAGGATAGAAATGCCAGAAATGTAATGATGGATGAAAATCCTGTTTTAGTATATACTTCAGAAAAAAGTCTTAGTGAAGGGAAAAAAAAACCATAAAAGACATGAGCAGTTAGTGAACTATGTAATGGAATGACATTTATATAAAATCAGAAAAGTCACAGCAGAAAGCAGTAAGTTAGTCTCATTTTCCAGACATGATTCTAAATTAGGGTATTTATTATAGAAAAGAATCCAAAATTCAAAGAGTTAAATCAATAACATTTTAGCTTTGGACAATGCAGACTTTCAGGGTGTCAACTCTAACACAATTGACAATCTGCTTTTCACTCTTGGGTCTCCAAACATCCAGTCACACCTAGCTTTCCATAGAAAGAGCCCATTGTTGACCAGAACCCTTACCTAAAACAAATGGTCCATATTCCCTGTATTTTATATGCTATTCTTATAGTAAGGTAGGCTTAAGAAGAGTCAATATTAAGGAAATCATAACAGAAAACATTTTTAGACTACTGCACAATAGGTATCAACAAAATCTATGTGTAACTAGACCCAGGCCCTTCAAACCCATGTTACTCTATTGCGAGCTGGATCTGTTAATATGCCTCAAAGGATCAAGGGATGATCATTGTCTGGGGAGGGATAATAGTGTGTCTCTTCCTTTTCTTTTGACCACATTTGAGATTTTTCACATGGAAAATACTATTTTACTCTTAAGTCATCTCATGCTGTGCCTTTTTGCTTGTATATATGCAGAGTGATTTTATCGTTGCTGCCTCAGAGACACGAGGGGCTCTTGTATAATGGGGAATTCGCTCGTGCCACTTTGCTCTCAAGGTTAAGGAGGCTCTGGTGGATAGTGAATGAGGAAAGTTACATGGAGATGCCGTTTGTGGTTGATGTGTAAGAGTAATATAAATCATGGTGAAGTAAGTGTTCAGGGAGTCATTATTTACATTAAAGTAAAACAAAGAGGTGTGCCTGGGTGGCTTAGCTAATGATCCATCTCTATTTCAACTCAGGTCATGATCTTGGGGTTTGGAAGAGTCCCACGTTGGGCTCAAGCTCAGAGTCTGCTAGGGATTCTCTCTCCCTCTCCTTCTGGCCCTCCCCTGTGGTGCTCTTACATGCTCTTTCTCTAAATAAATGGATAAATAATTTTTTTTAAATGTTTGATTCATTTGTCAGAGAGAGAGAACAAGCAGGGGGAGCAACAGGCAGGAGAAGCAGTCTCCCAGTGGAGCAAGGATCCAGATTTGGGACTTGATCCAGGGTGCTAGGATCATAACCTGAGCTAACTCAGACATTAACCAACTGAGCCACCCAGACATCCTATGATTAGTGTTGTGTTTTTTTAACCATTTGTAAAAATGTTCTCTTATCAATGGAACAAGATGGGATTGGGAGGGAGACAAACCATAAGTGACTCTTAATCTCACAAAACAAACTGAGGGTTGCTGGGGGGAGGGGGGTTGGGAGAAGGGGGTGGGATTATGGACATTGGGGAGGGTATGTGCTTTGGTGAGTGCTGTGAAGTGTGTAAACCTGGTGATTCACAGACCTGTACCCCTGGGGATAAAAATATATGTTTATAAAAAATAAAAAATTAAAAAAAATTAAGGAAAAAAACATGTTCTCTTATGCCAAAACCACAGTAACACAATCCATTATGTTTTTCTAATAACATTAATTATCTTACAGTTTTGCTCAGAAATGTATTAAACAACATCTTCTGTGGTTTGAGTAGTGACTGAAATTTTCTATTGTTTAAGACTTTGTTTGTAAGTAATCTCTGTAATCAACATGGAGCGTAACCTTAAAAGAGTCACCTGCACTACCATGTGAACCATCTGGCTGCTCTTTGAATGATCATTCCTGTATTCCCATAGCAGAATGCCTTCTCAGGGCTTGGTGATAGCAGTAATCTACTTGTCATGGACAGTAGCTGGAGTCTTGGCAAACTGAGAGCTGTTTTTACCATTATCTCACTGGGCGTGGGTTAACTTCTACAGAATTTACTGCCAAACATGAGTTTAGTCAACTCATTGGTCATTGTCTTTAAAGGAGTTCCACCAAGAGTGATGGCTTTTGGGTGAAGAGATTTCTTTCATGATTTTGGATGTAGACTTCTTTAGTATTTTTAGAGTGGCCAGGAGTGTGTCCATTGTAGTACACTGTGGGTCTCAAGTGTCTTCTAGACTATTAAGATTAGCCCTATGTATGGTGCCTGCAAGGAGCTAAAGTGAAGACTTCCAAGTACACGACCTTTTCATTTTCCAACATATGTCACTCCCAAATGAGCAGCAAAACATGCTGAAGGAAAACCCATTTGGGGAACCATCGTGGATATCAGAAGAAAATTATACATTTGCTCTACTCAGCATTGTTACTATTCCTTGAAATCATGTTGTGAGCTCATGGTCCACCCCAATGGTTCCTTGATTTTCATCCAGTACAGGCACAAGCAGTGGGTCGAGTGTATTCATAAGATCAGCATTTTCCAGATCTTCACCTAAGTTCATAGCCACCCAAAGTATTTTTCTTCTTCTGTTTCACTTGACTCAATCTCCTGCATCTTTTATGTCTACATTGCTGCTGTTAATATTCTCCATTGACGGTTCCTGGAACACCTCTGCCCTAATTCCTATGTGTTTCCCAATCATTAGCCCTTTTACTGTCATGGGCCATGATTCTATTATATGCAGGGCTTACTCTTCCTCGGTAAGAAACATAAAATCCTCTCATCTTTTCAGATCCATGTAAATTGTATGCTTTTGTGCAATTTCTTCACCCCTCTCTCTTAGATGCTCACTACGGAAATTTAAGGCAGATTCTCACAGGTATTGGGATCTCTTTACCTGTTCAAATGCAAGACCTACGGAGACATTGAGAAGAGAACATAACTGCTCACACGATTCTTCTGTATTGTATCGTGCAGATCATAGTCTTCAACAGGGTTTCAGTGATGCAGAATGGATAGATTTTCTTTCAGATCCTGTGTCAGATTCAGAAGTGTTTGACGACGAGGTAGTGTATACATAGGAAAATTAGGCAGGAGTCAAGCCAGGGTCAAACTGAGTAGGGGATTTTGTTGGGAGATGATTCTCTGTGGGTTTATGTTTCTCCATGTTTTGTGGGTGGAGGCGTTGAAAGTTTTTCTTGTCTTTCTTTCCATTGATGTTTGTGTATTAAAATCTTCGGAATATAGTGGTAGTATCTTGCTCTTGGATAAAGCACAGATTTGTTCACTGTACAGGAAAATAGAGCTCCTTCCATGGCAAAGTTCAGGTAGATAGGCTAGATATTCCTTTAATATATTGGGGTTTCTGGGGTGCCTCAGTGGCTCAGTTGGTTAAAGCCTCTGCCTTCGGCTCATGTCATAAGCCCAGGTCCCTGGGATTGAGCCCCACATCAGGTTCCCTGATCAGTGGAGAGCCTGCATCTCTCTCTCCCTCTGCCTACCACTCTGCCTACTTGTGTTCTCTATCTCTCTGTCAAATAAATAAATAAAAACTTTTAAAAAAAGAGAGAGAAGAAAAGAACAAAAACCAGATACAGATATGCCTAAGCATGTGTCACTTAAAGTGCTTTTTTATTTTATTTATTTATTTATTTATTTATTTTTTTGACACAGAGAGAGATCACAAGTAGGCAGAGAGGCAGGCTGAAAGGAAGAGGGAAGCAGGCTCTCTTCCGAGCAGAGAGCCTGATGCGGGGCTCAATCCCAGGACCCTGAGATCATGACTTGAGCCAAAGGCAGAGGCTTAACCCACTGAGCTACCCAGGCGCCCCACTTAAACTACTTTTTAGAAGTTGCATATAAAGGAAAGCTAACCTACTCTGCACATTAGGGTAATCCTATGTATTCATGGGAGGATATAAACTTAGGAAAGTGAATTTATCTGTAACACAATGGTAGAGAAAGGAGAGGACATGGGAGAGAGGTGAGAGCTCCAGCAGGAACCCAGCATTCAGAAATGAATCCTGGAGTCCTCACAGGCTGAGCAGCCCAGAAGACACATGAAGAGCAGTCATTTCTGTGTGAGCTTCTTTAGTTGTTTCCTGCAGTGTTCTCTCTCTCATGTCTCACCATTAAAGTGTATGTAATAATGGCCACATGGCTCATTAAGGCTTCTCTCCATAAGTGGATTCTTTGGGGAATGCTGGAAAGCGCAGTGGATTTTTATGTCCATGCTCATATTAGACAATGTCAGATTTTAGGAGGAAACTTGAGTTAAAAACAGAGCTCCTGTACCATGAACAGTGGGAAATAGTAAGGTAACGGAAAACTTGATAGTTTTGAAGGCGGTAGATTGACTGGAGTCCTGGTTACGAAATCCAGCATTGTAACCAGAAGCAGATTGTACCTGCTTTATTTGTCAAAGAGGGAACTATTTCCAAGAAGATGTTTGACATGGTGGCAGGAAGAAGGAAAGGAAAAGGTGGTTCAGAAGAGAGGCTGATGAAGTTTACCATAGAGGGGTAGAATTAGCATGATCAGTGAACCAGCCCTGCAAGAAATGTTAAAGCAGAATCTTTAGTACAGATAAGATAGCAAAAGTGATACAGACAAGAGAGCATCAGAGAATATCTCCAGAAACAGTGACAAAACAAGGAATAATATGGCAATAAACACATTTCTCTCAATAATTACTTTGGAGTGTACAGTATATTTTCTTTCAGTCAAGACACGTAGGGCATCTGAATGGCTTTTTTAAAAAAGACCCATCTATATGCTGCGTACAGAAGCCTCATTTTTGTTTTATTTTTAAGATTCACTTACTTGAGAGAAAGCATAAGCAGAGTGAGGGGCTGAGGGAGAGGGACAAGCAGACTCCATGCTGAGTGGGGAACCCAGTGGAGGGTTCGATCCCAGGATCCAAGATCATGACCTCAGCTGAAGTTAGATGCTAAAGTGACTAAACCACTCAGGCACCCCTGTAAGAGACTAACTTTAAACCTAAAGACACCTGCAGATTGAAAGAGAGGGGCTGAAATGGATGTCAAAAGAAAGCCAGAGTAACAATACTTATATCGGACAAAATATAGACATTTTGGGGGGCGCCTGGGTGGCTGAGTGGGTTGATCCTCTGCCTTCAGCTCAGGTTCTCAGGGTCCTCGGATCAAGCCCTGCATCTCAGCAGGGAGCCTACTTCCCCCTCTCTCTCTGCCTGTGTGTCTCTGCCTACTTGTGCTCTCTCTGTCAAATAAATAAATAAAATCCTAAAAAAAAAAATAGACATTTTTGTTCTTGTATTGTCATCATCCTGCTTTGGTACCAGGATAATGTTGGCCTCATGGCATGATTTTTACTGTGTTCCCTCCATTCTGCTATTTCTAAGAGTCTTTATTTATTTATTTATTGGTATTGGAATTGATCAATAAAGGCATGTAGACTTGGACTTTTCTGTACTGGGAATATCTTTATTCCAAATTCAACTCTTATTTTTGTATTTGGTCTAAGAAGACTTGCTATTTCTTAGGTTCAAGGTTCGTATTTCAAACTTGGTAACTTTTACATTTGTAGGAATTATCCTTTTTCCCCTAATTTGTCTGAGTTGTTAGTATACAATTGTTCTTAGTAGTCTGTTACCACAGTATATATTTCTGTGGTTAAGTGTTGTATAATTTTCTTTTCCATTTCTCATTTTCATTTTTGAGTCATCTCTCCTTTTTTTTCTTAAGTAATGTTAAAGTATTGCCAGTTTCGTTTGTTGTTTGGTAAAACTGGGCTTTGCTTTCAATGTTACTGTTTTTTTCTGGTGTCTTTATTTCTGATTTCACTTTGGTATTTCCTCCTCCTGACTTTCAGCTAAGTTTTTTTGTTGTTGTTGTTTTCTATTTACCTGTGGTGTAATGTTAAGAAAAAAAGTTGGGACACCTGAGTGGCTCAGTTGGTTAAGCGGCTGCCTTTGGCTCAGGTCACGATCCTGGCATTCTGGGATCAAGTCCCACATCGGGCTCCTTGCTCAGCAGGGAGCCTGCTTCTCCCTCTGCCTCTGCCTGCAATTCTGTCTGCCTGTGCTCACTCTCCCTCTCTCCAACAAATAAATAAAATCTTAAAAAAAAAAAGTTGAGGGGTACCTGGGTTGCTCAATTAATGAAGCTTTTGCCTTTGGCTCAGGTCATGATCCCAAAAGCAGGCACTTCACTGACTGAGCCATCTGGGCATCCCAATTTAAAAAAACATTATTATTGGGACGCCTGGGTGGCTCAGTTGGTTAAGCAGCTGTCTTCGGCTCGGGTCATGATCCCAGTGTCCTGGGATCGAGTCCCATATCGGGCTCCTTGCTCTGCAGGGAGCCTGCTTCTCCGTCTGACTCTGCCTTCCACTCTGTCTGCCTGTGCTCGCTCTCGCTTGCTCTCTCTGACAAATAAATAAAATCTTTAAAAAAAAAAACATTATTATTTACTTGAGAGAAAGATTGAGATCTCCCAAATGGAGAGGGGCTGTAGGAGAGAGAAAGAATCTCAGACTCCCCACTAGCATGGAGCCCAATGTGAGCTCCATCCCAGGACCCCAAGATCATGACCTGAGCTGAAATCAAGAGTTAGATGCTTAACCAACTGAACCACCCAGGTGCTCCTAATCATTGCCATTTTTGAAACCCATTCTGTAAATGTACAGTCTCAAATTGATACTATTCCATATGAATTCACACTTGATAATGTTGTAAAATGGTAAATTGTGCTTTTGATTCAATTTATTTGTTTTAAAGATTTTATTTATTTATTTGACAGAAATCACAAGTAGGCAGAGAGGCAGGCGGGAGGCCGGGGGTGGGGCGGAGAAAGGAGGCTCCCTGCTGAGCAGAGAGCCTGATGCGGGGCTCAATCCCAGGACCCTGGGATCATGACCTGAGCTGAAGGCAGAGGCTTTAACCCACTGAGCCACCCAGGCATCTCATGATTCAGATTATTTTATTGTCAACTTTCAAGGAATCTTCTCACAGGTGGTAGTTTGTAGGCCTTACATGTAGCATCTCTCCTTTGGGTTTGATAACATGTTAATGCTGGTGTCACAGAGAGTGTTTTCATGGTACTTATAAATGATTGAGGAGATTTGAACTAGTTTCTCGTTATATATTTGTAGGAATATTTGTAGGAATTCTGCAGTGAACTCTTATGGCACAGGACTTCTCTTTGTTAGGCATTATTTTAAATGGCTTTTTCAATCTACTGAGTAGTTGTAGATCAGTGAAGAGTTTTAAAAATATTTCTTCATGATGGAGTCCAGGTTGATTATATGGTTTTTGGTATTTACACTCATTTATTGGTATCTATTTCTTGGCATATAATTAGTGTCATTGCCTCATAATTACTTGTATTTCTGTGGTATCAGTTACACTATGTCTGTTTTACTTCTTCCAATTTTAGTTGGTCTTCTCTTTCATTCTTACTTGAATGGTCTGTCAGTTTTGATTTTTTTTTTTCTGAAAACCCATCCTGTTGTTATTTTCCGATTTTTTGCTAAATCCTATTTGTTAATTTCTGTGTCATGTTTAAATTTCATTTCTTCCACTGGGTGCCAGGATGGCTCAGTCAATTAAGCATTTGACTTCAGCTGAGGTCATGATCTCAGGGTTCTGGGATTCAATGTTGTGTCAGGCTTCCTGCTCGGAGGGAATCACTTGACCCTCTCCTTTTGGCCCTTAACTCACTCATGCTCTCTCTCTCGCTCTCTCTCTAATAAGTCTTTGAAAATATTCCTTCCTTCTGCTGATTTTGGGTTCATATAATGGTACTTTTCATGAGGAGAGGAGAGGAGAGTGATTTGTGTTAGACCCTGACAATACTATAGAATTTTCTATGAAGTTGTGTGGTCAGTATGTTGTGTGCAAGTTTATGTGTCCACGGAGGAACAAAGTCCTGATGCTTCCTTCTCAGCCATCTTGCTGACATTCTCTGATTGATTTTATGGTTGCTATATTAGACATCCTCAGTATATTCATCTGAAAGTAGTAAGTGGAATGACTTTACTTTTCTGTTTTTTTCAATATCTTTCAGCTGTATCTTCACAGGGCACCCTGAGCTTCCTGCCAAAGCCATGCAAAGAAGCTTCATTTCAAGATGTGTCAATGGGCCAATATAAACATAATGTCCTTGATAAGTTACATTTGATGATAGACTGGGATAATGATCATAAAGGACATATCCAAATTGAGACTACTGCCCATAATGAGAATCTCATTGTCCATAATGGTGAAAGATACAAAATATTTTGTAAAACCTTCCTTTTTAAGTCCATTAGTTCTGCAAAACAGGGTGTTTCTGTAAGCAGCAGCTCCAATCCAATACTCAAACGTACATATTTATGGATGGAGAATGTGGAACATTTGGAAAGTTACCTAGCCTGTGCTGAACATAATGATTTGAACAATTCTGAAAATAGGATTGGATTGACCATTCATTCAAATATTTCTAAACTTCAGAGATTTCAACATGCAGAAACAACTGCTAAGTGGGATCCATTTGAGAGGTCCTTCACTAAAGACTCTACCCTTCCAAATTCCCAGAGCATTTTCAAAGGAGAGGGAATTGCTCA
>NC_081573.1:2894442-2934332 GCF_022355385.1 Mustela nigripes
AAGGAGAGGGAATTGCTCAAGGCAGTGAATCTGAGAAAAAAATTCATCAAGGCTCAAATGTTAATAAACACTTGAGGACTCATTTTGCAGAGAACCATTTCAAACATACTAAATGTGGGGAAGTCTTTTATCAAAGATCCAACCTTCTGTCTAACAGTATGCATATAAAAGAGAATCCTTATATATTTAATGAATATGAAAGAGATTTTAACCAGTCCTCCAGTGTTGGTGATCATTCAGTAATTCATGTGGGGAAAAACCCATACAGATATAAGAAGCCCAGGAACATGTTTAGTCAGCCACCAAGAATACATATACATAAGACAGTTTGTACTGGAGAGAAAACTTACAAATGTAAAGAATGTGGCAAGGTCTTTAACCAGCAGTCATACCTTACTCAACATCACAAAACTCATACTGGAGAGAAACCTTATAAATGTAAAGAATGTGGCAAGGACTTTATCCAGCAATCAAGCCTAAATCAGCATCACAGAATTCATAATGGGGAGAAACCTTACAAATGTCAAGAATGTGGCAAGGCTTTTAGCCAGCTTTCAAACCTTAGTCAACACCACAGAATCCATACTGGAGAGAGGCCTTACAAATGTCACCAATGTGGCAAGGCCTTCAAGCAGCACTCAGCCCTTGCTCAACATCACAAAATTCACACAGGAGAGAAACCATATAAATGTAAAGAATGTGGCAAAGCCTTTAACCATGACTCAAGCCTCACTCAGCATCACAGAATTCATACTGGAGAGAAACCTTACAAATGTGAAGAATGTGGGAAGGCCTTTAGGCAACACTCACACCTTACTCAGCATCACAGAATTCATACTAGAGAGAAGCCTTATAAATGTAAAGAATGTGGCAAGGCCTTTAGGAGAAAGACACACCTTACTCAACATCAGAGAACTCATACTGGAGAGAAACCTTACCAATGTAAAGAATGTGGCAAGGCCTTTGTCCTCCATTCAGGCCTTACTCAACATCAGAGAATTCATACAGGTGAGAAACCTTACAAATGTAAAGAATGTGGTAAGGCCTTTATCAATCAATCAAGCCATACTCAACATCAAAGAAGTCATACTGGAGACAAACCTCTTAAGTGCAAAGAATGTGGGAAGGCCTTTAAGTGGAACTCAGCCCTTAGTGTACATCACAAACTTCATACTGGAGAGAAACCTTATAAATGTGAAGAATGTGGTAAGGCCTTTATCCTCCATTCAGGCCTTGTTCAGCATCAGAGAATTCATACTGGAGAGAAACCTTACCAATGTAAAGAATGTGGCAAGGCCTTTATCCTCCATTCAGGCCTTACTCAGCATCAGAGAATTCATGCTAATGAGAAACCTTACAAATGTAAAGAATGTGGCAAGGCCTTTATCCATCAGTCATTCCTTACTCAGCATCAAAGAATTCATACTGGAGAGAAACCTCTTAAGTGTAAAGAATGCGGGAAGGCCTTTAAGTGGAACTCAGCCCTTAGTGTGCATCAAAGAATTCATACTAGAGAGAAGTCTTAGAAATGTAAAGAATGTGGCCAGGGCTTTATCCAGCAGTCATACCTTACACAACATCACAGTTCCTACTGGAGCAAGTCTTACAAATTTGAAGACTGTGAGAGAGTTTGGAAGGACTGCTAAACCTTAAGCCTATGTCAGAGAATTCCTATTGGAGAGGAGATATATATGTGTAAAGAATGTGGCAAGACCTTTAGGCAATGTTAAACCCTTGTTACTTATCAGAGAATGTATAGTGGAGGAGATTTTACAAATATAAAATTTGGCAAGCCCTTTCCTAGTGCTCAAGCCTCTCCCAGCATTACAGAATTCATACTAGAGAGAAACCTTATAAGTGTAAAGAATGTGGTAAAGTGGGGCACCTGGGTGGCTCAGTTTTGGATTGCTCATCACTTAAGTCAGCATCCCAGAGTTCATACTGAGGAGAAATAGTAGAAATGCAAAGAACATGACAAAACCCAGGCTGGAAGTCATAACTTGCTCAACATCATTATCATACAGGAACAAAACTGTAATATGTAAAGACAGTTTTAAGGCCAAGGCTTTAACTAGAATTCAGCCCTTACTCAGTATCCCAAAATGCAGTCTTGGTTCAAATCGTACAAACACAATGAAGAAAGACTTTCTCCTACACTTCAGAAAACATCAGAGTTTAGAGAAGAAAAGGAACTTTTAATAGAAAAATGCATAGAAACATTTAATTGAAAATCAGATGTCAATAAATGTCACAGAATTCACAGTATACAGCAGTACACCAGTCACTCTCTTCAGAGATTGCATTAAAAAATACAAATTTAATTAGCTATTGTATGTGCTATTATACTTCAAAAGATACAAGGGGGATTTTTTCATTATAATTTAAATGTTTGTCTTTCCATTGACCCTGTATGAGATTTGTGACTTGCAATTATTCATGTATTTCTACTCTTAGAACTCTTCAGAAAATTCATTTATTTCTAGTCAGTGTGTGAAACTATGTAGGTGATTGGTGTTGCATCAGGGACATGAGAAGCTCTTCTTTAGGTGGGATTCATGCATATCTAATTTTCCATGGAAGATGAAGGACTGTGTAACGTATAATATATTTGGAAAATATAAATGAATATTCCTCTTGTGGTTATGACGTTGATATAGGTCATCAAGAAGTAGGTGTTCAGAAAATCATTCTCCATTTATTAAAACTAAAAAAAAAAAATTGTGACCATTACCAGTTACATGTTTTACTAATTGGTGTTTTTAATGAAAACAAGATGGCAGTCTTCACAATAGTAATTGTTAGAGAGTATGAGTTGATGGGGTTGAAATGAATAAATCCTGACAGATAGCAGAGAGTAGCTAACTTCTGTAAAATGACATACACTTGTACATCCACATTTTTAGAAAATTACCAGAGTCCTGAAAGCATTTTAGTATGCAAAACTAAGGTTGTAAGAAGCTAAAATAGACTTCTATCGGATGTCTTTACTAAGCCTCATGTAATCACAAAATGAAAACAATGTAGTAGATACACAAGACATAAAGAGAAAATAATCTAAGTATTCCCTTTTTAAAAATCATCAAATCAGGGCACCTGGGTGGCTCAGTGGGTTAAAGCCTCTGCCTTTAGCTCAGGTCATGATCCCAGGGTCCTGGGATCGAACCCCGCATCAGGTTCTCTGCTTGGCAGGGAGCCTGCTTCCCTTCCTCTCTCTCCCTGCCTGCCTCTCTGCCTACTTGTGATCTTTGTCTGTCAAGTAAATAAATAAATAAAATCTTTAAAAAAAAAATCAAATCACAAAATAGCTAATGAATAAGAAAGCGATGAAAAATTCTAAACAGCCAGACTGTAACTCCATACTTGTAGTAATACTTGCTTTAAATATAAAGGGCCTAAATTCTTGAATCCAAAGATACAGATTGCCTGAAAGGAAAGAAATACAAGAGAATCACTTCAGCTTTAAGAACACTCTGACTAAGTGCAGGTGTGGAAAAGAATATTCCATGCAAATGGAATAAAAAAGAAAGCAGGTTATCTCTGCTTATATCAGTGAAAATAAACTTTGAGCCAGAGAGTGTAGTAAAACATGGCAAAGCTTATTTGACATAATGGGCTCACTTTGTGCAGTGTTCATAATGATGTGGATTTTGGCAGAATGTCGAAAAAGATTTCCCTCATTGTTTTGGTTTTGGAAGGACAGGAATAGTATGATTATGTAACTTGTGTAACACTCCCCTCTTCCAAAACCAGTACCTTTTCCCATAAATGGTGGTGGTGGTTGTCCAGATAGCTCAATTGTAGCTTGTGTAAGTAAGGTTTTATGAGCATTGATATGTTAGGAGTCACCTAAACAAGTAGTTGATTTTCAAAACACTTTCTGTGTTTTGAGGATTGGGGGGACAAAAAACCACTGAATAACAATTTGAGGAACCTACTGCTGTCAGATTCTGATGTGTGTGGAAAAATATGGTTGCATTGAAAATCTTGGCAACTTACTGTAATAAGTAGCCAATAATTTATCAAAACTAACTTGTAGAGGCTAATCTTTTCCACAGTATTCAGTTGTCTAACATCTTTTGCTATTATATATTGCATATTTTTTTTACATGTTATGTCATTTACATTGTTAGCTGTTTTGTTGTTGTTGTTGTTGTTGTTTTTTAATTTGACAGCACAAGCAGGGGGACTGGCAAGCAGAGGGGGAGGTAGAGGGAGAAACAGGCTCGCTGCAGAGCAGGGAGCCCAACATAGATCTCAATACCAGGACCCTATGATCATGACCTGAGCTAAAGGGAGATGCTTAACTGACTGAGCCACCCAGGTGCCCCTGCTATCTGCTATTTAAAATTCCAAAATAAATGACTGACTTTCAGGCAGGTTACCATAATGCCCTTCAGGAAGATTCCTGTTTTATTTCTGGGCTTTTTTTTTTTATTATTATTCAGTGGCAAATGATAAGCTTCCTATGGGTCACCTTTGCCTTAGTTGTGATAGTGGATTTAGTCCAAGCTGGGTTTTTTTGGGAAATGCACATCTTCCTGTAAGAAACCCTTATATCCTAGTTGCTTCAACATTTCTAGCATGGCTTACCTATGATTAACAGTTGTATAATTTATATATGCATTTACAAAATATAAAATGTTCACTACTTTAATTTTGGAGAAAGGTAGCTAACACATGTAGGTATGATTTGTTAAATTAAAGCTGTAGGCTTGTGTATTCATGTAGAGTATGTAGTGACAAGATATTTCTCTTTATTGCTTTCTGTTCCTTGAGCAACGAACAGTCTTTTTGTGCATTGGATGGTTGTGTTAATTTGTCAAATTTGGATACATAGGAGTCACTTTTAAAAGACTGATTTTGTTTGATCTATAGTAATCTTACATTTTTCAAATGAATGCTTTTCCTTAAAAAGTAATAAAGGGGTTAATTCAACAAAGAGATACAACTTTTATAATTATTTATGCACATAACATAAAAGCACATAACACGTGAAGCAGCTATTAGCAGACAAGAACAGAGGAAGATTCAGCAGTCCATTAGAAGGGGACTTCGATACTGTGCCTTTAATAATGGGTGGGTTATCCAGACAGAAAATGAGTGAGGGAACATCAGACTTCAATGATAAAGAGGCAGGCAGACTTCCAACACTATGCAATAGCGTCGGAGAACACATTCTTCTCACATGCACATGGAGCATTCTCCAGTATAGAGTATATGTTGGACCACAAAACAAGTCTTAAGAAAGAAGTTTATGACTGAAATGATACCAAGCACCTTCCCAACCACTATGGTGTGAAACTAGAAGTCATTCACAAGTACAAAATGAGAAAATTCACAAGTATGTGAAAAATAATCACAACTTTATAATAGCCAATAGAATGGAATACCTTGTACATTGTCGGGTGAGTAGATAATAGGAATATTTACAATGTATACTGGATATAATTAACAATACATCTGAAAGTTGCTTAGACAATAGCTCTTAAAAATTCTTATCACATGAAAACTTGTAAGTCTCTGAGGTGATAACTTCTGCAATATATGTAAGCCATAGGGCATGTTAAAATATATATTAATTATATCTCAATGAGACTGAAAAAATATGAAATACGGCAGTTAGTGGTTTCCTAGCTGCAGGCATAAGAGGATAGGGATGGTGATAGAGCATGAATTCTCTTTAAGAGGTAGTTCAGTGCAAAATTGACTATGGTTTGCTTGCACTGATGTGAGAATCAGTTAAAAACCTCACTTTGCACATTTGTTGTATAATTTTATTTATTTGAAACTCAGAGAATAAGCAGGGGGAGGGGCTGGCAGAGGGAGAGGTGCTGTGGCCGGAGGGACAAGAGGGAACAGGGTTGAAGGACAGGAGAATGAAGAAAGGGAGTGTGGGGAACAGAAGGGACACAGGCGAACCTATCAAGCAAGCGCCAAAGTTTGTTTTGCAGAGTTCTGATTTATACCACACAGTAAGAGAATCACCTTCTGTACATCTAGTTTCTATTTTGGCCTGAGAGTAGCTGGCCATGCAGAGATACCAGACAGCCTTGACCTTCGTGGTTTGGACGCTTAGGCCATAACTCAATATTCTCAAAACACAGGAGCCTTATTAACTTAGTCTTGAGGCAGCAGCTGCAATGGCAACAAGCCAAACCTTACAGTGTTCTCATAACAATCCAGGGAAACACGGTGGCACTCTAGCTCGCCACCCATGAAAGTCCTTGGTTAAAGAGGTTCCCAAGAACTGTTGCTCTATTGGGTTAACCCCTTCTAGGCACAAGGCTCCCAAAAGAGAGGGAGAAGTGAACTCCCCAACTAGCAGGGAGCCAGAGGTGGGCCTCAATCCTAGGACTGTGGAATTACGACCTGAGCCATCCAGGCACCCCATCTGGTCCATTTGTATATTTTAAATGGGTGAATTATACACCATGGAAATTCTGTGTAAATAAAGCTATTACAAGGAACCCCAAATAAGAAATACCTGCATAAGAAGACTTAGTATTATAACATCTCAGGACTATATAAATTCATCTATTAAACACACATACACTTGTAAGATTTCAACGGGAATTTAGGATCTAACTTTCTTGTGTGTCTTAAGTTTTGTGATGATACAAAATTTTGAAAAGCACATAGGAAAAGAAGTTTTGTCAAAGTACACATACATAATTACTAGTATGATTTATGTTCAACGTTTTGATGTTTGGTGAAGAAAATGGAGAGATGTGAAAATCTGTCTCAGCTTCTGTAAAGAATCAATAGAATGGATATCTGTAATTCTGTGTTTTTAATATCTATATTTCTATAGATCTCTGTTTCTCTATATATCTCTACATATATAGAAGGAAGGAAAGCTTTCTTTATGAATTGCCTAACCTAAGTGTGACAGAAGGCAAGTCTGATGTCGGCAAGGAAGTTCCAGCAGGCTAGAAGGCCAGGAAAGAGCTGACGTTGAAGCTGGAGAATCTGAAGACGGTCTGGAGACAGAGTTAGGTCAGTAGGAAAAGCACCTTTGGAAGATACAGCTAATTACTATGTTCTCCAGAATAGACTGTCTAGTAACTGGTATGGATTTATTTGCATATAACTTTAATATAAAATATTTAAAATAGAAAAAATACAGATAATTTCTAGAAAGAGTTAAACGTCATCTTACAATATTTTGACTAAATGTATGAGAGTATACAACATTTTCAGGCATGCATTTGAAGCATGTGGAAGCACGGCTTCCACAAAAGACAAAACCAGAATTATGGTGGATGTTTCATTTAACAATATAATTAAGAGCATATCCATTTTTCTTAGATGTTATAAGTAAAAAATTTGTATTAGCCAATGAGTAAATATTTTAATTATCACATAGGATTAAAAGACAATATCTCTGCAATTGAACCTTATTTTTCTTTTTTTTTTTTAATATTCCGTTTATTTATTTGACAAGAATCACAGCTAGGCAGAGCAGCAGGCAGAGGAAGGGGGGGAAGCAGGCTCCCGACTAGGCAGGGAGCCTGATGTGAGGGTCAAACCCAGGATCCTGAGATCAGGACCTGAGCTGAAGGCAGATGCTTAACCCAAGGAGCCATTCAGGTGCCCTGAACCTTATTTTTCTTTCTTTTCTTTTTTTTAAATCTTTTTTTTTTTTTTTTAAGAATTTACTTATTGGGGCACCTGGGTGGCTCAGTTGGTTAGGCGACTGCTTTCAGCTCAGGTCATGATCCTGGAGTCCTGGGATCGAGTCCCACAAGGGGATCCCAGCTCCATGGGGAGTCTGCTTCTCTCTCTGACCTTCTCCTCGCTCATTCTCTCTCTCACTGTCTCTCTCTCAAATAAGTAAATAGAATATTAAAAAAAAG
Source organism: Mustela nigripes (assembly GCF_022355385.1). Taxonomy (NCBI): domain Eukaryota; kingdom Metazoa; phylum Chordata; class Mammalia; order Carnivora; family Mustelidae; genus Mustela; species Mustela nigripes. The sequence goes on from NC_081573.1 coordinate 2,902,299, forward strand.
ATTTTACTTATTTATTTGACAGACAAAGATTACAAGTAGGCAGAGAGGCAGGCAGAGAGAGAGAAGGACCCAGGCTCCCTGCTGAGCAGAGAGCCTGATGTAGGACTGAATCCCAGGACCCTGAGACCATGACCTGAGCTGAAGGCAGAGGCTTAAACCACTGTGCCACTCAGGTGCCCCTGTCATAGGATTTTAAAGGCAGTGTCAGTAAGAACTGATGTCAGGGTATGGAATGATTTATTCAATTCCCTATAACACTTTTTTTTTGGTATTCAGAATTCAGCAATGCTCTTGTTCATCCTCTAGTGAGTTTTTCAAATTCTGGCGGAGCTAAGTACTCTGCATTTTTTAGGACTTTGCCCTTTACTGGGGCCATTAACCCCATCTGGATTACATGTGTACTTCTTTAATTCCGGTCTACACAGAGTAGCCCAATATCCTATGCCTACTAAGCACTACAGGCTGTCCCTCCTCTTTGATTTCCAGAACCTGACTGCCAACTCCAAAAGGAATCTTGGTGTCAAAACTGAAACACCCCCAAAGCTAACCTTCTCGATCTTTAGGTCATTCCTTCATGGTGAGAATTGTTCATGGCATATACACAGCCCTAAGACAAAGAAGTGAGAACTGACACAAGATTCTGTGATACGGGAGAAATATTCAGAGAGTCAGCCTTCAGTAGAACAAGCAAGTAAGGAAACCAGTCAATGAGAAGAAGCCCACTGTGAAGGACACCTCAGAGGAAGAGAGGTAAAGGGTTTCAAGTTGTAAAAAGAACAGCCTCTGAGTGAAAGTTTCAAAAATAGAAATATTTTTCTCTAACTATGGGCCAGGATGCGTGTAAGGGAGACTTTGAAACCATCCCTACTCTAACATCCGTTTTCTGATGATTATCAAGAGACCGTTGATGTAAGGAAGTAAGAGGTATTAAAAAAAGCCTCACATCGTGGGTTTCACAGAGCAGCTGTTTGGCTCAAATGCACTTTGTGATATTTTCTCTTCTTTAAAAAAGATTTTAGGGCGCCTGGGTGGCTCAGTGGGTTAAGCCGCTGCCTTCGGCTCAGGTCATGATCTCAGGGTCCTGGAATCGAGTCCCACATCGGGCTCTCTGCTCAGCAGGGAGCCTGCTTCCCTCTCTCTCTCTCTCTCTCTGCCAGTCTCTCTACCTACCTGTGATCTCTCTCTGTCAAATAAATAAATAAAATCTTTAAAAAAAAAATAAAAAAAAATATAAAATATTTTAGTACCAAGTGCAAGCTCAGCATGCATTTTCCCCAACTTTCCACCACGCACAAGACTTCGCACATCTCACTGTATCGATAACAGTTTCATTTTACACTGGTGTGAATGGAGGAAAAGGTGGTCTGATAATACCTATAACTTCATTTCTACCCAAAACTGGGTCAAAGGTTGACGTTTCACAGTGGCGGCATCACATGGATTGTTTCATAACGCAAATACTCTGGACATACTGTGATATCTCACATCGTGCTTGGACACTGGCACACACAAAGATGAGTTTGTCTAATAAGTCATTCTGTTCTCAGGAAATCCAAGTTGTCCTGGGGCAGATTCCTTTTCCTATTATATTGCAATAGTTCATCTAACATAATAAAAACCCCAAGATTTCTCCATACTTCATACCGACCTGTAGAGTATTTATACCTAAGAATATTGTGAAAACAAAGTAAAAAAATACGAATTTAAAATGTCAAGGTATAAGAGACAAAGCTAAGCAGAGATCTAAATTAGTTGAAAACCCAGCCATCAGGATTTATTCCTGCAGCACAATAGTTAAAGCACTGTCTGCTACAATACAGCACTCTGTCCGTAAGCTGTATGTGCATTTTCACATATAAATATGTGAAGTTTAAAATTCTAAAACTTTATCAATGAAACAAGATGGAATTGGGAGGGAGACAAACCATAAGTGACTCTTAATCTCACAAAACAAACTGAGGGTTGCTGGGGGGAGGGGAGTTGGGAGAAGGGGGTGGGATTATGGACATTGGGGAGGGTATGTGCTGTGGTGAGTACTGTGAAGTGTGTAAACCTGGTGATTCACAGACCTGTACCCCTGGGGATAAAAATATATGTTTATAAAAAATAAAAAATTAAAAAAAAATTTTTACATCAAAAGATCATAAGCCTTTTGCAAACTAATCCATCATTCTTCAATAAAGTGCTTATTGTTGTTTTGTTTTAAAAAAAAATTCTAAAACTTTAAAAACTGGCTAAATTTTTTTTTCAGATTTAAAATTTTTTAAAGTTTTTAAAATTGTGTGTCTGTATCATTTTCCTCTACAAATTAAAACTCTCTATGGGCCCATATTACAGAGTCATGAAGATTTTTAAAAAGTAACGCATGAAAAAAATAAATTAAAAAAAAGTAACACATGTACATTGTTCTTTTCAGTGTTTCATGCACATTCCAATTTCAAGGGTATTATGGTTGAACATTGGAAGCCTTTTAAGAAAAGGAAGTATATTTTTGTAATTTTCTTTGAGTAGGAACTAGTAAGAACTGCTACCTATTGACTTTCAGCTGCTATGCTCCATTGAATGCCTGCCTCATATTTCCATGGATCTCAGGCAACAAAGATGAACCACAGTCATCTGGAAGCCAGTAGGATAGCCTGTAAACACTTGACAACAGGCGTAACATTTTTTTATTACAGGGTATAGTTGGAAACCTGAAGAAGTTCTTTCTTCTTCATCATTATACCTTCTTTTTCACTCCCTTGGGCACAGGTAAGGTCCACAGATGTGATTCTCAAACATGTGACCATAGGCACTTCTTACTTACATTTTTCTAAAGGAGTCAGGCAGGCAATGGCAGGCTTGGCACCAAAAGACATTCTCAAAGATTTTTTTTAAGATTTTATTTATTTACTTGACAGACAGAGATCACAAGGAGGCAGAGAGAGAGGGGGAAGCAGGCTCTCTGCTGAGCAGAGAGCCTGATGTGGGGCTTGATCCCAGGACCCTGAAATCATGACCCGAGCCAAAGACAGAGGTTTTAACCCACTGAGCCACCCAGGCGTCCCTCAATGATTTTGAATACAAACTGTGTTCTAGCTTCACAGCGTGGGCAGGGGTGTGTCTCTTGGCACCACCTGCCTCCCGAGTGTCTTTCAGGTGATCATGCTCAGTCCCGGGAACTCCAGGTGGGCAGAACTCCAAGTGAAATCTCCCGAGTACATTGAGTTCAGTGTGTTCCTTTATTTGGTGCTATATATACTAATCAATGTGATTTTTCCTATGTGTGTGGCTGGCAATTTGAGTAGTAAACCCATCATGAAGAAGAAGATTTTGGACACTGTTCGGCTACATTTCAAGAAGAACTCACAGTGCCAAGATTTGCACATGGCTGTTACTCCCTGGTGTTTCACCTTTGGGGCTCATGATCTGGGCCAGTGGCTCCCTGCTTTCCATGCTGCCCAGGCAGAAGAAGCAGGGATCCAGCACATTCGTAGAAACTGGGTTTTCTCCAGACACTCCCAGCAGACCACAGTCACCCAGAACATCCTTGTCATGCTGGGCACTTTTGTGTCATTGAACACCCTCCCTTCTGTCTTCAGGGGTGCAGTGCTCTTGTTCCTAACCCCAACTTTTTGATGGGGAACATCTCTGCACTATCTGCTGCATGTTTCCCACCTGTCTGTCCCTTTCTTATCAGGAGCCATGACTCCAGTCTATCTGGGCTCTGTTGTGGCTGGATAAGGAATTCAAGTCCCTTAATATAATTAGAGATGTAAATTCTATGTTTTAACAATGTTAAAATGTTTACATTCATTCATCTTCCACTGAGTCCTAAGCTCTATTATTCAACACAGTACAAGCAAGCAGTGACCAAGACAGACTGAGCTTCGTCCCAATAATTAAAAGTAACATGTAATAGCAATTGTAAAGGAAAAGCCATGTATTTATTGTGGCCTTGTAGAAATCAAATGATTAATGTTTACAGTGGAAAAGTTCAGAGTCTATGTGCTAATGAATTGTTAGGTGCTAAAACAAATAGAAGATTATAGACAAATATTAGAGTGTGTAAATTTCAATGTGACAAATGGGAATTTAGGACAGTGTTATCCACAAGGATGCACATATGAGATGGTCATTCAAGAAATGGAAGAAAGGGACGCCTGGGTGGCTCAGTGGGTTAAGCCGCTGCCTTCGGCTCAGGTCATGATCTCAGGGTCCTGGGATCGAGTCCTGCATCGGGCTCTCTGCTCAGCAGGGAGCCTGCTTCCTCCCTCTCTCTGCCTGCCTCTCTGCCTACTTGTGATCTCTGCCTGTCAAATAAATAAATAAAATCTTTAAAATTTAAAAAAAAAAAAAAGAAACGGAAGAAAACTATGGACCCATGGAATAATAGGCTGTGGTCCGCTGGATGGCAAATTCTGTTTGAAGCCGCAGAGAAATGGTCATTTAGAAGCCTTGCACAATGGATCCTGCTGAGATGGTATTCATTTAAAAATGCGAAGTTTTGGAGGAACCTTAGTATATTTAAATTCATGTGAAAATGGGCACCTATGAGCTTAAATGTGGAGGGCAAAAAAGATGTACTTGCTAGTCTTTTATCCAGTGTACATGAAAAGTTTATATACACACAGTCTTGTTGGATAAAGGCATAATTGGGGAGATCTAGAAAAGGTAATTCTTTTTCTTTATTTAGGGATTATATCAATTGGCCATATTGGTATTATGACTTTAAGTGGTTCACCAGCATGGTCTTCAAAGTGAACAAATTTATAATGAAGTAGTCAGTCAATTTGGAGTAGATGATAAATACACATAAAGGATATTCCTCCTCTCTTCAGAATTATGTTAATACAGCTCTCTCGGTAATCACATTGTAAACTGATTCAGAATACTAAGCATTCAAGAAAATAGCTCACTTCGACCTACTGATATATGTAATTTTTTAAATATTTATATATATTTATATAAATACTTATATGCATTATATACATTTCATTTATATACATATAAGATGACATAGAATATATACAATGATATATATTAAGAATATATAGGACAAAACAGTGTATATACATGGGATATATACATTTATGATCCTGTTTATTTATTTTTTAATATTTTATTTATTTATTTATCAGAGAGAGAGAGAGCGCTCAAGCAGGCAGAGGCAGAGAGAAGCAGGCTCCCTGCTGAGCATGGAGCCCAATGTGGGACCCAATCCAGGAAACCGGGATTATGACTGGAGTGAAAGGCAGCAGCTTAACCGACTGAGCCACCCAGGCATCCCTATGATCCTGTTTAAATGTGAGTTTGGTGGTTTGTGGAAGGGAGAATTTTTTTCTTTAAGATTTATTTATTTAAGGGGCGCCTGGGTGGCTCAGTGGGCTAAGCCGCTGCCTTCGGCTCAGGTCATGGTCTCAGGGTCCTGGGATCGAGTCCCGCATCGGGCTCTCTGCTCAGCGGGGAGCCTGCTTCCTCCTCTCTCTCTCTGCCTGCCTCTCTGCCTGCTTGTGATTTCTCTCTGTCATATAAATAAATAAAATCTTTAAAAAAAAAAAAAAAAAAAAGATTTATTTATTTATTTATTTACTTGACAGAGAGAGACACACTGAGAGAGGGAACACAAACAGGGGGAGTGGGAGAGGGAGAAGCAGGCTTCCGGCTGAGCAGGGAGTCCAATGTGGGGCTCAATCCCAGGACCCTGGGATCACGACCTTAGCTGAAGGCAGACGCTTAACTGACTGAGCCATCCAGGCGCCCCTGAAGGTGAGAATATTTTAAAAAATATTTTCGCAGTTTTCAATTACCAATTGTAAGTTTCTGTTATGAGGTCATACACATGCAACCAGACTGTTAAGATTGTTCAAAGTGTTTCTCTTTCAACATCACAGGCACCCAATGTGTTCTGTCTTTTGCTTTGTTCCCTATCCTTGAGGCGTAGGAACGCAGTTCCTCTCTCTTTCACCCAACCAAATAGATGATGCTTACTACACAAAACAAATTCATCCTAATGTCCCCCTGGACTCTACAAGAATGGCCTGCTGTAATAGTAACATGTAGGGACAGATAGTGAGAAATTTCAGGCCAAATCTTGGGACATGTCTACAATCCTGTCACCCTGAAGAAATTACAGGAGATAAACCCTTCCCCTCTCAACAACCTTAAAGATTAAAGGACTAAAAATTGGTCACTGGTGAAATGATGAGAGATAGAAGCAGAAAAATGTTCACCTTTAACCTTATGGACAGCCTGCATTGTTCTGAAAAGGATCAAACTTGTGCTGGTTGGTACAGTCTTAAAGGGTCTCATGACTGCCTGTACATCTCAACCACAGTTAACGCCAAACTGAGCGATAAGCACCAGAGAAATATGGTAGTAGTTTTATGAGTAGAAATTTGAAAAAACATTTATGATGGGTGCACCTGGGTGGCTCAGTGGGTAGAGCATCTGACTTGATTTCTGCTCAGGTCATGATCACAGGATCTTTGGATCCATTACCCCATGCCCCATGTGGCCTGGGCTCAGAATGGAGTCTGGTTGTCCTTCTCCCTGTGCTCCTCTCCAATAGCTTTCTCTCTCTCTAAGAAATAAATAAGATCTTTAAAGAAAAAAAATAAAAGATGCATTTGTGATCTAATGCCCCCTACATGACCCCTCTATCTTGAGCACTGAGCCTATAGCCACCAGCTTCATACAGTCAAAATGAAGCTCTTTCTTGGATCCTGTCTCATGCTACTTGAATAAACTTACTATGTTGCACCATAAAACATCTCAAGAATTCTTTCCTGATGGCTGTACTCAACAATTCCACTACCATTGTGTTACCAGAAAACCCAAGTGTGGCTTCCAGTTGCATGAAAAGCCAATTACACGAGGCATGAGTTTTGACTGAAAAGAAATAAGAGGTTTGTTCAGGAGGCTGGCCATTTGGGAAGAAGGTGGATTCTTTTCCAGAAACCAACTCTAATGTTTCTACCTGGCCCAAAGATTTTTTTTTAAAGATTTTATTTATTTGCCAGAGAGAGAGAGTACACACAGGCAGGCAGAGAAGCAGGCAGAGGCAGCCAGAGAAGCAGGCTCCCTGCAGAGCAAGGAGCCCGACCAGGGATTTGATTCCAGGACCCCGGGATCATGACCAGAACTGAAGGCAGCAGCCCAACCAACTGAACCACCCAGGCATCCCTGGCCCAAAGATTTTTAAAGGAACATTAGGGCAGTTAATCAGTAAAAAGGGAGCAGAGCAATCGGTAATTTAAGAAACATTAGGGCAGTTAATCAGTAAAAAGGGAGCAGAGCAATCGCTCACACTTTTTGACTGAGTGCCCACTCACTGCTGCTACCTATTAAGGAGGTGTTTGTAGGTGATATACTGGGGCCCCAGGGGGAGCTTGTGCAAGAGAGTTCAGTTCCAAGGCTTGCTTTTCTTTTCTTTTTTTTTTTTTCAGATTTTATTTATTTATCTGACACAGAGAGAGCTCAGAAATAGGCAGAGAGGCAGGCAGAGTGAGAGGGGGAAGCAAGCTCCCTGCCGAGCAGAGAGCCGGCCCAGTGCGGGGCTGGATCCCAAAACCTGAGATCATGACTTGAGCGGAAGGCAGAGGCTTTACCCCACTCAGCCACCCAGGTGCCCCAGTTCCAAGTCTCTCTAAGGAAAAAATGCATGATCTCTAGATATACAAAAGGAAGATTTGATTAATCAATGGTAAAGGTCCTTGCTAAACTTTGAGGATGACTAACTTGGGTGGAAGGGCATTGGCATGGCTTTCAAGCAACTTTAAAAAAAAAGTTCCTCTAGGGGCACCTGGCTCTCTCAGTTGTTAAGTGTCTGCCTTCAGCTCAGGTCATGATCCCAGGGTCCTGAGATCCAGCCCTACATTGGGCTCCCTGCTCAGGGGTAAGCCGGCTTCTCCGTATCCCCCTCCCACTCGCTCTGCTTGTATTCCTTCTCTCTCTGTCTCTGTCAAATAAATGAATAAAATCTTAAAAAGAAAAGAAAAGAAAAGAAAAAAGGTCCTCTAGGTTTATTCTGTTACTGCAAATGGAAAGATCTCATTCCTTTGTGAGGTTGATTATATACCATTAATAAATTAGATGGGCGAACTGTGTCAGGACGAGAGCTAATGCCAGAGAATCACTCTATGCCATCAAGAGTTGCCTGCCTGGTGTGGCAAACCATTGTTTGACTAACAGTTGCTCTCTCCTTTTTCCTGTGCACATATTTTCCCCTTTCTGAAATTCTAAATCCCTTACTCCTTCTTAGGTCACTCTGCCATCGAAGCATCAGTTGCCTATCTTTGAGCCTCCTCTCTCTGAGATGCGCATAATGAAAAAATCACTTCCTTTCTCTCTTATGAATCTGCCTTTTGTCAACTTAAATACTCAACTGGCCAAAGAACTGAAAACAGAGGAAGAAAACAGTTTTCTTCCTCTTGGCATTCTGTCCTCGGAAACTGACCTCGGTGCTCCAGAGCTGAAACGGAGAAGAAGAAAGTGAAGAAAGTGTTGGGGATAAAGAGGAACAAGAGCTTTATTGCTTTGCCAGGAAGACAGGCTGCCCTGAGTCAGGGCCTGGGATTTTGGTAGGGAAATCCTACAGGATCTAGCTGGTTTCAGGAAGAAATGTGTTGTGGGGTCAGCTTAGTTCATCACCTGTTCAGGGTGGAACCGGGTGCCTGAAACAAAAGGCTAAGAAGGAGGGAGGAGAGGGTTGCAGGAGAGTGGAAAAGGATGCTTAGTTTAATATCAAGCCCTGCTGATGTTTTAAGGTAGTCATTTTGATTTTTGTTCAAGTTCATGTTTTTACAGGGTTTCAGGTAGTCGCCAGGATAACTGAAGGAAGACAGCTTCCTATTTTACCATGAGAAACCACTCAGTATTTTCGAGAATGGGTAAAATAAAGAAAAAGGAGAAAACACCAAGTTGCAGGGAGAATGTTGAGGAATTAGAATTCTTTTTTTTTTCTTTTTTTTAAAGATTTTATTTATTTGTCAGAGAGAGCGAGCGAGAGCGAGCACAGGCAGACAGAGTGGAAGGCAGAGTCAGATGGAGAAGCAGGCTCCCTGCGGAGCAAGGAGCCGGATATGGGACTCGATCCCTGGACGCTGGGATCATGACCTGAGCCGAAGGCAGCTGCTTAACCAACTGAGCCACCCAGGCGTCCCGAGGAATTAGAATTCTTATATGTTGCTGATGGGATTGAAAAATGTACATTCCCTTTGGAAAACTGTGTCGCTGGTAGTTACGAAATTAAACATTTACCTACTGAAATCTTCTCACCCCAAAATATGTCTCTCTTAGCATAAGGATCTTTCTAGGCTGGGTATTTTAAAGAAAGAGTGGACAGGATTGCCCAGGTTATGGGCACCTGTCTTCAGCGCAGGTCATGATCCCAGGGTCCTGGTGATGTGGGAAACAGAGGCAGAAGAATAATTATTCAATTTCCTTACCTACTGACAAGCCCTTGAAACAGGCAAAGGGACCCCCACCTTAAGGCTTTGCTCAGGGCAAAGGACAATCCTAGCCTGACCAACCCCCTACCCCCAACCAGGATCCTGTAAGTCTACTTGAACAATTCCTTTAGGAAACTTTATCTCTAAACCTCCAAGATCCTGTTGACAATCACTCCCAAGCATATGACCCACTGATAAACACCTAAAGGGTCTCACAAGAAGGTTTTTCTTAGAGATAATGAATAACCTTTTTCTCAGACAATAGCTAGTCCCTCAAGGTCCTAGAAACCTTGCTTCCAAAATTCCTTAGAGTCTTCAGCCATTCCTAATCTCCTCCCAATTTACAAGTATGTAATAGACCACTCCTCACATCCCTGGGGCAGCAGTTCTTCCTGCTTCTGGGTTTTGTCCCCATGCTTTAATAAATCACCATTTTGCTCCATCTTTCTTGGTCAATGGCTCCAGACCTTACCCCACAGAAACTTAGCTATGTTCTAGAACGTCATCCCTGGGATAGAACTCCCCAGTGGGATTCATGCTCAGTGGGGAATCTTCTTCTCTCTCTCCCTCTGCTACTCCCCTCCTTGTGCTCTCTCTCAAATAAGTAAATAAAATCTTAAAAAAAAAAAAAAAAATGAGGGGGGGGGGAAGAGCAGACAAAGGAAAGCTCTGAAACCTAGTCTGATTATTTTTGTAAGAGATATTTGTATTTCTAAGGGAAAACTCCATTTGTAAGTCTGTCTCCCTTTGTGTAGGCTGAAAGAGGCAGAAAGTATAAATCTCCAGAAACTTGGATCTATGAAGAAGGCATGCATTAAATCAGAATAACAACCACAGCTTTGATTACTGCTTTTTGCCTGGTCACCTTGCCAAATGCTTCCCAATAGGATCCTGTGTGGTGTTTCAAGAAAAGATTATATCCAGTACCCCTACTTGGATACTTCACCAAGGTCACTTGGTGAAGGTGGAAATAACAGTGTTATGTTAACTAAATGCTCCAGGCGCTTCTAGGTGAAGCCAAGGTTAAGGAAGAGTCTTCCCCTGAATAGAAGACAGCTGAGTGCTGGCGTTGGCTCAAGCAGATGTAGCATGGGCTCCGCCCAGTGATTCTAGAAGCATCAGGTCCGTGCCGCACACTCTTTTTCTTTCTTTCTGCTCTAGCAGAAGTTGTGTGGCCCTGGTTGGGGAGGACCCAGGAAAGAGAGAAGGAAAAAGTTAAAAACTGTTCTCCAGGGAGAAATTCCTTGTTTATGAATAGCTCCTGACACAAAGGACTAGGAAATGGGGCCTTTTCTGCATTACAAAGTCCTACCTGCAGGCGAGCAGTTTACAGGTGAAGAGGCACTCTCTGGTGGTGTCTTTAAAAGCATTTTCTCCTGATGCTGCTGTGGTTTCTCCTAGAATCTCTCCTGAAGACCAACACCAAAGGAGGAAGTGAAGAAGAAATGGCCCTTTCTCAGGTAAGCCTTGTGTCGGACTTCAGAGGTCTTGTCTTCCTTTTCTCCTGACATTTCTCACATGTAGAAATGGCAAATACCTATTTTTCTAGTTCTGAGGTTTTTGTCTTATGTTTACACCTAATTTTTGAACCTTTTCAGAAATGATACTCAAGATTAGGTCTTTAGACTCCTCCCCTATATGCCGGAGCCTTCTATCCCTTCTCTCCAACCCGGCTTCCAGAGGGCCATGCACAGTTGTCACTTTGAATGAAAGACCTGCCCACCAGTATTGAAAATAATCCCTTGGTGACAGATCCACGGGGCAGGAGTTGAGTTAAGGATTCCTGTTGCTGAAGGGGTCTGGTCCCAGGATATCAGTGAAGGAAAGTGGTCTTTCTTAGGTCTTACTAGGTCCCATCATCAGCTCTGTGTAGACTAGGAATAAGAAAATGCACAGATAAGCACTGGATATGAGCCCCTGAATAACTTGGAACATTCTCTGAAAAAAAGGGGTGGGGTCATACCCTTTAGCATGTGGAAAACATACTGTATCGAAAACATACTAGATATTCCAGGACAGGGAAAGTATATATGATCAAAGTGTGTATAAATCCAGTGTATTCTCATAATTTCATTGACATTCTGATGTGCTGGTTAGGGGCTACAAGAATGTGGTGCCTACATGGGATGGGGTGTCTCTTGATCAGATGGGGGCTCTTAAATGTCGGGTGATGATCAGGTATGGCCCAGGCTAGGGGAAGCAAGAGAACACACCTGAGGCAGAACAAAGGAGCTAGAAGTTCATTGGATACACAGCAAGGGAGCACGGGGCAAAAACTAGGAGAGAGGCTGTCTGCCAGGAGGTGGTGGGTGGGACCTGTTTTTACAGGGGGAAGATGAGGTATGGAGACAGATGGAATATTCCCTTTTTTGGGACTGGGACCTGGCTCTAAGCAGCCCATTGGTTACTTAGGGCCTATGGCTGTTTGGGGGTGGGTCGCCTGATGGGCCTGTCCCTGTTCAGGCAGGTAGTCACCGGGCCTTTTCCCATTCCAGTGCTCAAGCCTGTTTGCCTAAAAGTGGCCTCAACAAAGAACACACCTTTTCAGGGTTCTTGTCTGTCTGGAGCAGAAGAAAGAATCTTGGACACAAAATGGTGAAGGGATAGTGTATCAAGTGAAGGGGAGAACAGAAAGAGAGCCTTCTAGAGTGAGAGGATTCTGGAGTGGGTTGCCACAGAGCACTTTTATGGTGATTCTTTTATAGAAAAGTGACCAGGGCACCTCAATCTTCTTGATGTCACCCCCCATAGCACCAGGATTACTTCTTTGAATATCTCATCTCGATGTTTAAAACAAACAAGGTGTTCTGGTTGTGTTCCCTTACCTCTGCTTCCTTGTGCCTCCTCATTTCTGGGACTTTTGGTGAGCCTGTTCACTTAGCCCATTACCTATCCATCCCTACCCAGTCCCCCCAGTCCCTTACTCAACACCAAAGGTCACAGGTCCTTCAATGTACCTTAGGCACTTATACCAACTTGTTTCATCACAGCTGATGTTAACTTCTTTAAATGGCTTGATGCTTTCTGCCAGGTAGCAGAAAGCTACCAGGTATCCCCTGTAATGCTCATATGTTCCTTCTTACATTCATGAGAGTCTTTGATGGATTTCCTGAGTGATGTGCAGAAACCTTCACATTTCAGCTGGGAATTCCTTAGTTTCTCTTTGCTTGTAGTGTCTGATCAGGAGAACAAAGCTAAATAAATGTAGAGGAAAATGAAATGTCCTTACAACGTGCCACCCACCAATAAATACTAGAGACACGCAAAGTGTGGCTTTCTTCAAGGAATTCACAGGTGCCTAGTGTAATGCTTTGTTAAGAGGCAAAAGCTACCTCAGGTGGACAATAGTCAGACTTCCAGGATCCTGTAAGTCCTCTTCAACATACGAAAGTCCCTTCAGAATTGCTTTTATTTGTGTCCCCTTAACGGAAAAGCATATAATCAATGCCTTCTCAAAATCACACTGCAGCTCTTTTTGCTAATGGCTCCTGTTCCTGAGGTTAATAAAACAGATTTTTTTTTAACTAAATAATGTCTCAATCCTCTCTTGACTATTTGCTCACAAGCCACCTCACATGAGTTTGCACTGGGCAGATGAAGACTCCCACCTTGCTGTAGTTGGTAGCATGGACTTCTGGGAGTAGAGGATCTGACTCAGTCAGACCTCCCTCTTGTGAGTTTTTACTTGATTCCACACTCATGTCATAGACATACTCTTCAAAAAAAAATAGATACTGTTTATGTTTATTTTAGAATGAGAGAGATGGTGTGTGTGAGAGAAAGAAGGAGGGTTGATCCAGGGAGAGGCAGAGGGGGAGGGAGAGACTTTCAGCTGACTCTGCTGAGTAGATCCCAGAACCCTGAGACCATGACCATGACCTGAGCCGAAGTCAAGAGGAAGATGCTTAACCCATTGTGCCACCCAGGCACCCTATTTCCTTCTTTGTATTTTCAGAATAAGAAAACAAGGATCACATAGTTAACATGTTTGAGGATCTTAAAATCCTGAAATAGGTCACAAATGATTGAAAACAAAGTGTGCGATGAAATACTGTGTAGTGGGATCTTTGAGCACGGTGGTCAAGAGAGAATTCTTGAGATGCTGTATTGTACCAGAGAGTATGTTTATTGAAGTAGCCTAGGCATAGGATCTGTGGGCAGAAGCAGCTACAGGTAAGCCGCATGAAGCTGGTGGTTATATGCTCAGTGTTGGGGGGTAGGTAGGTGCACAGAGTATTAGATCACAAGTGTTTGTTCGAATTTGTACATGTAAAACTACTTTTGCAAGATTTCTCTGATACTATCATTCAATTTGATATTAATATCGGTGAGATGTACAGGGAGTCAAGAGACCCTTTAAGAATGTAGCTAGCAGGGGCACTGGATGGCTCAGTGGGTTAGAGCCTCTCCCTTCAGCTCTGGTCATGATCCCAGGGTCCTGAGCTCTAGCCCTGCATTGGGCCCGCTGCTCACCAAGGAGCCTGCTCCCCGTCCCGCACCTGCTTCTCTGCCTACTTGTGATCTCTGCCTGTCAAATAAATAAAATCTTAAAAAAAAAAAGAATGTAGCAAGCTGTATATATTTGATTCTTAGCAGAACTAGGAAGCCTGTGGGTCAGCTTTCTGAGTCAAAGGTAAACGTTTTTCTGCTTGTATCCTCATCATACCAAGCCTCATAAATAATAGCTGTTCTATCTGTATTATTCTATGTGTTTGTGTTGATAGTGGGAATAAAAGACAGAGGCAGCATCATCCGCAGTGTGATTTGTAAGTCTCACGTGAATGAAAACAGTTCTTGAATTAATCACCGTGACAGTTTTCTACTCTATGACTTTTAACGTGCATATAACTACTTACTAAATGTATAGGTGGTGCATGATGTGTAAAAAGATAGATCTTTTCACGTGGATACCTTTTTGCTGCCATCATTCTTGTCCCATTTGACACCTGCTACAAACATTGATTCAGAATCCTCCTCTCTGTATATTGACCTGTGTGTCCTTTTCGATGGACTCTCAGACCTATAACCTGGGTTAACACATGATCCCTTTGCACATTAGGTAAATGAGGTTTATGGTTCTCCATGAGTGGAGATTTTAGTGTTACAATGAGGTAAGGTTTGAACTGTAGGTCAGTCCATGGATTCCATGTTGGTCCCTCTGCCTCAAAGTGGGCCAGCCCAAGCACTTCTCTGTGGGCAGCCATTATAGTTCTGTTTTCACCACAGGAGGCTCTGCCTATGGGGTGTTGTGGCTGAAGTAAATAACAAGTTGACTGGATTATCTGTTTTGTGTGTGTTGAGTTTGAGGATTTCTTTATAGATCCAGGATATCATCCCTTTGTCTATATTATCATTTACGAGTATCTTCTCCCATTTGGTGGGTTGCCCTTTTTTTTGTTGTGTTGACTGATATTCTTTGCTGTGTAGAGGCTTTTGATCTTGATGAAGTCCCCAAAATTCATTTTTGCTTTTGCTTCCTTTGCCTTTGGAGACATGTCTTGAAAGAAGTTGCTGCAGCCGATGTCAAAGAGGTTACTGCCTATATTCTCCTCTAGGATTCTGATGGGTTCCTGCCTCACGTTGAAGTTTTTTATCCATTTTGAGTTTATCTTTGAGTATGGTATAGGAGAACGGTCGAGTTTCATTCTTCTATACAGAACTGTCCAATTTCCCTAGCACCATTTATTGAAGAGACTTTTTTTGACTGCATATTTTTTCCTGCTTTGTCGAAGATTACTTGACCATAGGGTTGACGGTCCATATCTAGTCTCTCTACTCTGTTCCACTGGTGTATGTGAACTGGATAGAGACTCCCAGCTCTATCCTTTTGAGTCCCTGGCCCCCCTTTTCTCCTGCTAAGGCTAAGAAAAGGACCAGTAGCCATCTGGTTTGACTGAGATAATGTAACAAGTAATTCCTCCTGCTGAGACAGAAGAAAAACACCAGAAGCCCAGTCCTGTTTGAATAAGAAAAGAAAGAGAAACAGCCCCCAAGGTGATTTAGCACTCTCCTGAGTTGCCTCCACACAGATTATACTTCCACAAGAAAGGGCCATTTGGCCTTGAGAGACTGGGAAAGGGCCCTGGCCTTGAGAGACTGAGAACACACCCCACTACCATCTCCCATTGCCTGTAACCATAAAAAGTCACTACCCTGTGGGGTGCTCAGTCTTTGGGAAGGATCCCACTGAGCTTGCTGGCTTTAATAAAGCTATGTTCTCCCATCTCTCCATGTGCCATTTGGGTTTCCCCGGCCACCTCAGATTTTCTGCAACATATGTGTCTGTTTTTATGCCGGTACCATGCTGTCTTTGTGATCACAGCTTTGAAGTAAAGCCTGACATCAGGCAACGTGATGCCCCCAGTTTTGTTTTTCTTATTCAGCATTTCCTTAGCAATCCGGGATCTTATCTGATTCCATATAAATTTTAGGATTTTTTGCTCCAGCTCTTTGCAAAATGCTGGTAGAATTTTGATCAGAATGGCATTGAAAGTACAGATGCTCTAGGCAGTATAGACATTTTAACAATGTTTATCTTTACGATCCATGAGCATGGTATGGTTTTCCATCTTTTTGTGTCTTCTTCAATTTCTTTCATGAGTGTTCTGTAGTTCCTCGAGTACAGGTCCTTGACCTCTTTGGTTAGGTTTATTCCCAGGTATCTTATGGTTCTTGGTGCTACAGTAAATGGAATTGATTTTCTAATTTCCCTTTCTGTGTTTTCATTGTTAGTGTATAAGAAAGCAACTGATTTCTGTACATCGATTTTGTATCCTGCCACACTACTGAATTGCTGAATTGAGTTCTAGTAGTCTGGGGGTGGAGTCTTTTGGGTTTTCCATATCAAGTATCATGTCATCTGTGAAGAAAGATAGAGTCTGACTTCTTCATTGCCAATCTGGAATCCCTTTTACTTCTCTTTGTTGTCTGATTGCTGTTGCTAGGACTTCTAATACTATGTTGAACAAGAGTGGTGCGAGTGGGCATCCTTGTGGTTCTGATCTCAAAGTGAAGGCTGTCAGCTTTTTCCCATTGAGGAAGATATTTGCTGTGGGTTTTTTTTTTTTTTTTAAGGTTTTATTTATTTATTTGACAGAGAGAGATCACAAGTAGGCAGAGAGGCAGAGAGAGAGGGGGAAACACACTCCCTGCTGAGCAGAGAGCCTAATGTGGGGTTCGATCCCAGGACCCTGAGATCATAACCTGAGCTGAAGGCAGAGGCTTAACCCACTGAGCCACCCAGGGACCCCATCATAGTGGGTTTTTCATAGATAGATTTTATGACACTTCTTCAATGAAGACATATAAATGGCTAACAGACACATGAAAAAATGGTCATCATCACTAGCCTTCAGGGAGACTCAAATCAAAACCACATTGAGATACCACCTTACACCAGTTAGAATGCCCAAAATTAACATGACAGTAAACACTAAGTGTTGGAGAGCATGTGGAGAACAGGGAATCCTCTTACACTGTTGCTGGGAATGCAAGTTCGTGCACCCACTTTGGAAAACTGTGTGGCGATTCATTAAGAAATGAAAAATAGGGTGCCTGGGTGGCTCAGTGGGTTAAGCCTCTGCCTTCAGCTCAGGTCATGATCTCAGGGTCCTGGGATCAAGTCGCGCATCGGGCTCTCTGCTCAGTGGAGAGCCTGCTTCCCCCCCTCTCTCTGCCTGCCTCTCTGCCTACTTGTGATTTCTCTCTCTGTGTGTCAAATATATAAATAAAATCTTTAAAAAAAAGAAAGAAAGAAAAAATAGAGCTCCCATATGACCCTGCAATTGCACTACTGGGTATTTACCCCAGAGATAGAGATAGAGTGAAAAGAAGGGCCATCTGTACTCCAATGTTCATAACAGCAATGGCCACAGTCACCAAACTGTGGAAAGAACTAAGATGCCCTTCAGCGGACGAATGGATAAGGAAGATGTGGTCCATATATACTATGGAGTATTATGCGTCCATCAGAAATGATGAATACTCAACTTTTGTGTCAACATGGATGGGAACGGAAGAGGTTATGCTGAGTAAAACAAGTCAAGCGAGAGTCAGTTATCATATGTTTTTGCTTATTTGTGGAGCATAACAAATAACAGGGAGGACATGGGGAGATAGAGGGGAGAAAGGACTTGGGGGAAATTAGCAGGGGAGACGAACCATGAGAGACTGTGGACTCTGAAAAACAATCTGAGGGTTTTGGAGGAGCGAGGGGTGGGAGGTTGAGTGAGCCTGATGGTAGGTATTAAGGAGTGCATGTATTGTATGGAGCACTGGGTTTGGTGCATAAAAAATGAATTCTGGAATACTGAAAAGAAATTAAATAAATAAATAAAAATTTTAAAACATTAAAAAAAAAGGATAAGGTGAAAAGAAAAGGTTAAGTCAAATGTGGGATAAAATTTGGTGGGGATAGTCAGGTAAGTAGTGAAGGACAGGTGTTGGAGTCTAGCTGGAGACACTAACTCTCCCTCTTTGATCTTATGGCCCATTGTGAACTGTATCAGTGGCATTTGGTGACTGTGATATTTATTGCAGGGACAGCTGGCCTTCAGGGATGTGGCCATCGAATTCTCCGAGGAAGAGTGGGGATGCCTGACCCACACTCAGCGGCAACTGTACAGGGATGTGATGTTGGAGAACTATAGACACCTGCTCTTCTTGGGTGAGAATGACTCCTTGCAGATTTCCCAGACCCATACTCAGGGTTTCATTCTCCTTTGAAGACTGTCTCTTGAATGATTCCTCTTTGCATAACTGGAGATCAGATCACTGCACTAAGGAACACAAGTAAGGATTGGTAGGTGTAGTCAAAATCCTGATGATTGCTTTTCAGCTTCAGCCTCCCCTTCCTTCAGGTAACATCATTTCTGTAGATCAGCAGCTGTTGAAAGCCTGGCGTTGCATAAAATGGTACTACCTGCATTTAAACTCCAATTTTCACTCCTTATTATTGTCTCAGCAGTACTTAGAAGCGCAAGTTAGGATGTGACTATTTGAAAGTCCTTCATGTTCTGCAGGGGCTGCTGGTCAACAGTGTTTGGCATATCATCTTTTAGAATTCTGCAATGTTCTCTCTTCTCTGCTAAGTGCAGTGTAGATTGAAAGACTCTCCAACAATATGTATATTTGGTTTCTCTATTAAACAGGTCTCATTGTGTCAAAGCCTGATTTGGTCTCCTTTTTGGAGCAAAAGAAGGACCCTTGGGATATGAAGAGAAAGAAGACAGTGGTCTTTAATCCAGGTAGGTGGGAATGGATGAAGCAGATGACAGAGGTGAAGTCCAAGTCTGAAGGAGGAAGGTAAACCTTCAAATGTGATTCTAGTAGCTCTGCTTGATTGAAAATCAGTTGGAGAAGCCCCGTCTTATGTCTCTGTCTCTCCCAGAGGGACATCTCCGAGCCAACATCATCATGCTTTAATTTTCTCTAAGGATTCTGCTTCAGCTCCAGTGATGGTCTATCATGTCCACAGGGAGGACCAGGAGACTCTCCTGGGAGTGGGTGGGTCTCCATAATCTGAGAGCTCTTCTATTGTTTTGAGAGTCTTGGGATAATCTCTCTATTTCTGAGGGTCTCTATGCTGAGTCTCTTCTACGTTCTACATCGCACATTTGCTTTATGTGAGAACGTGAGCCTGAGTAGTGGTAGGCATACTGGGGATTGGTGCGGAAATCCCCAGAACACTGGAGATAGACACCACCTGGTTTCTGGCTTATGCTTTCCAATGTTATGGAGGCTTTAATCTTAAACATATAAAACTGAGTCTCAGTCAGTTTATAGGGTAACAAAGCATTTCCCTAAGATTAGACAATATAATTATTTCACTTCAAATTCTTTTTGTAGTAAGGAGAAGTTTCCGTTCCATGTGTTCCATTCCCCAGTGGTGAACTAATGTAATGTCTCTATTTATTTGCTGGATTTCCTACACAAAGTAATATTATAGGAGATTCAGAACTTTTAGAACCCATAGCCTGAAATAAAGTCTCAATTCGTAGCTTATTAGTAATTGCATCACTTTATAATTTTGCTTCAAAATAAGAGGTTCCTGTGACTTTGTCATATGTTTTCACTTTCTTATTAGTTGTATATGAGACTCATCTTTACTTATAAGATCAAAAGTCCTGATATGACATGGGCATGTGGTTTATAAGAAGTGATGTAGATAGTAAATTTCCCACATTGAAAAAAATGTTCTGTTCATAAATGGAATTTTATTTTATTTTTAAAGATTTTATTTATTTATTTGACAGAGAGAAATCACTGAGCCACCCAGGCGCCCAAATATATGAATGATTTTAAAGGCAATCTTCTATAGAACTATAATTTTAATTCTGTATATCCATAGAAAAAGGCATTTTCAATTTTGACTTATGTTCAGTCACAGTAAAACTGTAAGGAATCTCCATTAAAATCAATCATGAAGAGGTGTAATGAAAAATATTATGAATAAGGACTTAAGTGCCATCAAAATATGTGATCTGCTACTGATATACTCCTCTTCTTACACAGAATTCAAGGTTATAATCAATTCTTTAGAGCAAAGCAGAGAAGCAAGTAACTTCCCTTTCTAAATAAGCAAATGCCATCAAAGTTGTAAAGTATGCAGACAATCATTTTATAAGAATGTATTAAATGGATTAAATCCAGATACATTCTGAGTAAAATTGTTAAAAAAAAAAAAAAAGCCTTACAATTGGGGTGCAAGGGTGGCTCAGTGGGCTAAAGCCTCTACTTTCCTCTCAGGTCATGATCCCAGGATCCCTGCGACCTAGCCCCGCATGGGACTCTTTGCTCAGCAGGGAGCCTGCTTCCCTTCCTCTCTCTCTGCCTGCCTCTCTGCCTACTTGTGATCTCTGTCTGTCAAATAAATAATAAATAAAATCTTAAAATTAAAAAAAAAAAAGACTTATGATTAATTGTCCCTGAACTAAAATTCCATTTATGGGGCACCTGGGTGGCTCAGTGGGTTAAGCCGCTGCCTTCGGCTCAGGTCATGATCTCAGGGTCCTGGGATCGAGTCCCGCATCGGGCTCTCTGCTCAGCAGGGAGCCTGCTTCCTCTCTCTCTCTGCCTGCCTCTCTGCCTACTTGTGATCTCTCTCTGTCAAATAAATAAATAAAATCTTTTAAAAACAATCATTCATATATTTTATTCTGTAGATTTTTTTAGTTAAAATTGGGCTTATTTTGGTTTTGCCTATTCCATAATAATGTGCTTCCTTTTGTGTGGGATTTTCCACAAAATTAGTTAGTTGTGTTTTTTTTTTTTTAATCTATATTTTTTTAATAGGAAGACAGTTTTCAACACTTTTGAACAATGCGAATGTAACTCAAATATGAACCAGGCTTATGCCCTTTCCAAATAATATTATGTTTGTATTTGTCTATGTAAATATTACCCAGACATTGTTTGTAACTCATGTTATGTATTTCTGGTGGTTATGAATATTCTAGCATATCTAGGTGAGTTGTTATAATGCTAGCATTAATTTCTACATCTGTATTGTTGAATTTATATTCTCTTTGTATAAGAAGCACTTTTGGGGTAATCAAAAGTAATTCTTACATTTCTTTTAAAGATTTTATTTATTTGACAAAGAGAGATGACAAGTAGGCAGAGAGGAAGGCAGAGAGAGTGGAGGAAGCAGGCTCCCTGCCGAGCAGAGAGCCCGATGCAGGGCTTAGTCCCAGGACCCTGGGATCATGACCTGACCCAAAGGCAGAGGCTTAGCCCACTGAGCCACCCAGGCGCCCCGAAGCCTTTAGTTTTTCATGTCAACCCTCTGCCCCCTTTCACTCTCCTATCTTTATGGGGTCCTCTTAATGTACATATCGGTCCACTTACAGGACTCTTATGAGTCCCAGACCCTGTCTTTTTTGACATTTTTCTTTGATCTTGATCTTGAAGACAAGTGTCTTTAGATTGTCTGATTCTTTCTTTTGCTTGGGCAAGTCTGTGGGTGACCCACTGGTGTGTTTTTAACTTCCGTCATTGTGTTCTTTAACTCCCTTTTGCTGCTTGGCTGATTGTTATACTTAGTCTCTTTGGGTTTACATTTTGGTCATGACCTGTTTTCTGATCTCATTGAGTTACATACCTGCTTTCTCTTTCTCCATGTGCATCTTTATGATGGTTAATTCTTTGCCATGCAAGTAAGAGTTCTTTATTAACTGAGGGTTTTTTTGTGGGATTTCTTTTGTTCTCATGAGGGGAACACATTTTTCTATTTCTTTTATCACCTTGTGATCTTCTGTTGACTTTTCATAATTAAAAAAAAAAAAAAGCCTCTGGACCCAGGTTTATGGACTTGCTTTGTAGAAAAGAACACAGACAATAGTACTTAGGGCATCTGTCACACATAATCTGGACATTTGTCATGTCTAAATTTTGTAGTTTCCCAGGTTACCAAAGTGCAGTTTCTTCTTTATAGACCACAATACCTTCCTTTCTCTGTTTCCCTTCAGATTGTCCATTGTTTGAAGAAATAGTCAACCTTTGTCTGAGTAGCTACCACACTGCTTCTTCCAATCTTAATTAGTTGGTCTTCTCTTTCAATCTGAACTTGATTTGGTTACAGATCTGTCAGTTTTTAATTTTTTTTTCTTGAAAACTAAATCCTCCTATTGATACATTCCTATTCTTGCTAAATTCTATTTTCTTCATTTTTGTTTTATGTTGAATTTCCTTTCTTCCAGGGGTGCCAGGATGGCTTGTGTTTAAGCCTTTGACTTCTGTTCAGGTCATGATCTCGGGGTCCTGGGACTCAGTCCTGTTTCAGGCTCCCTGTTCAGCAAGGAATCGATTTGCCCCTCTCCTTTTGACCCTCACCTCACTCATGCTCTCCCTCTCTGTCTCTCTCTCTCTGTCTCAAATAAATCTTCAAAAATATTCCTTCCTTCTGCTGATTTTAGGCTTCTAATATGCTACTTTTCCTGATTAATTTGATATAGAGGAGAGTGATTTGTGTTAGACCCTGACAATACTATAGACTTTTCTATGAAGCTGTGTGGTCAGTATGTTGTGTGCAAATTGATGTGTCCACAGAGGAACAAAGTCCTGATGCTTCCTTCTCAGACATCATGCTGACGTTCTCTGATTGTAGTAAGTGGAATGAGTTGACTTTTCTGTTTTTCAATATCTTTCAGCTGTATCTTCACAGGGCACCCTGAGCTTCCTGCCAGAGCCATGCAAAGAAGCTTCATTTCAAAATGTGTCAGTGGGTCGATATAAACATAGTGTCCTTGAGAAGTTACACCTAATGATAGACTGGGATAATGATCGAAAAGGATATATCCAAATTGAGACGACTGCCCAGAATAGTGAAAGATACAAAATACTTGGTAAAACCTTCCTTTTTAAGTCCATTAGTTCTGCAAGGCAGGGTGTTTCTGTCAGCAGGAGCTCCACTCAAACACTCAAACGTCCATATTTATCGATGGAGAATGTGGAACATCTGGAAAGTTACCGAGCCTGTGCTGAACATAATGATTTGAACAATTCTGAAAATAGGATTGGATTGACCATTCATTCAAATATTTCTAAACTTCAGAGATTTCAACATGCAGAAACAACTGCTAAGTGGGATCCATTTGAGAGGTCCTTCACTAAAGACTCTACCCTTCCAAATTCCCAGAGCATTTTCAAAGGAGAGGGAATTGCTCAAGGCAGTGAATCTGAGAAAAAAATTCATCAAGGCTCAAATGTTAATAAACACTTGAGGACTCATTTTGCAGAGAACCATTTCAAACATACTAAATGTGGGGAAGTCTTTTATCAAAGATCCAACCTTCTGTCTAACAGTATGCATATAAAAGAGAATCCTTATATATTTAATGAATATGAAAGAGATTTTAACCAGTCCTCCAGTGTTGGTGATCATTCAGTAATTCATGTGGGGAAAAACCCATACAGATATAAGAAGCCCAGGAACATGTTTAGTCAGCCACCAAGAATACATATACATAAGACAGTTTGTACTGGAGAGAAAACTTACAAATGTAAAGAATGTGGCAAGGTCTTTAACCAGCAGTCATACCTTACTCAACATCACAAAACTCATACTGGAGAGAAACCTTATAAATGTAAAGAATGTGGCAAGGACTTTATCCAGCAATCAAGCCTAAATCAGCATCACAGAATTCATAATGGGGAGAAACCTTACAAATGTCAAGAATGTGGCAAGGCTTTTAGCCAGCTTTCAAACCTTAGTCAACACCACAGAATCCATACTGGAGAGAGGCCTTACAAATGTCACCAATGTGGCAAGGCCTTCAAGCAGCACTCAGCCCTTGCTCAACATCACAAAATTCACACAGGAGAGAAACCATATAAATGTAAAGAATGTGGCAAAGCCTTTAACCATGACTCAAGCCTCACTCAGCATCACAGAATTCATACTGGAGAGAAACCTTACAAATGTGAAGAATGTGGGAAGGCCTTTAGGCAACACT
This sequence comes from Mustela nigripes, assembly GCF_022355385.1. NCBI lineage: Eukaryota > Metazoa > Chordata > Mammalia > Carnivora > Mustelidae > Mustela > Mustela nigripes. The sequence goes on from NC_081573.1 coordinate 2,926,183, forward strand.
CACACCTTACTCAGCATCACAGAATTCATACTAGAGAGAAGCCTTATAAATGTAAAGAATGTGGCAAGGCCTTTAGGAGAAAGACACACCTTACTCAACATCAGAGAACTCATACTGGAGAGAAACCTTACCAATGTAAAGAATGTGGCAAGGCCTTTGTCCTCCATTCAGGCCTTACTCAACATCAGAGAATTCATACAGGTGAGAAACCTTACAAATGTAAAGAATGTGGTAAGGCCTTTATCAATCAATCAAGCCATACTCAACATCAAAGAAGTCATACTGGAGACAAACCTCTTAAGTGCAAAGAATGTGGGAAGGCCTTTAAGTGGAACTCAGCCCTTAGTGTACATCACAAACTTCATACTGGAGAGAAACCTTATAAATGTGAAGAATGTGGTAAGGCCTTTATCCTCCATTCAGGCCTTGTTCAGCATCAGAGAATTCATACTGGAGAGAAACCTTACCAATGTAAAGAATGTGGCAAGGCCTTTATCCTCCATTCAGGCCTTACTCAGCATCAGAGAATTCATGCTAATGAGAAACCTTACAAATGTAAAGAATGTGGCAAGGCCTTTATCCATCAGTCATTCCTTACTCAGCATCAAAGAATTCATACTGGAGAGAAACCTCTTAAGTGTAAAGAATGCGGGAAGGCCTTTAAGTGGAACTCAGCCCTTAGTGTGCATCAAAGAATTCATACTAGAGAGAAGTCTTAGAAATGTAAAGAATGTGGCCAGGGCTTTATCCAGCAGTCATACCTTACACAACATCACAGTTCCTACTGGAGCAAGTCTTACAAATTTGAAGACTGTGAGAGAGTTTGGAAGGACTGCTAAACCTTAAGCCTATGTCAGAGAATTCCTATTGGAGAGGAGATATATATGTGTAAAGAATGTGGCAAGACCTTTAGGCAATGTTAAACCCTTGTTACTTATCAGAGAATGTATAGTGGAGGAGATTTTACAAATATAAAATTTGGCAAGCCCTTTCCTAGTGCTCAAGCCTCTCCCAGCATTACAGAATTCATACTAGAGAGAAACCTTATAAGTGTAAAGAATGTGGTAAAGTGGGGCACCTGGGTGGCTCAGTTTTGGATTGCTCATCACTTAAGTCAGCATCCCAGAGTTCATACTGAGGAGAAATAGTAGAAATGCAAAGAACATGACAAAACCCAGGCTGGAAGTCATAACTTGCTCAACATCATTATCATACAGGAACAAAACTGTAATATGTAAAGACAGTTTTAAGGCCAAGGCTTTAACTAGAATTCAGCCCTTACTCAGTATCCCAAAATGCAGTCTTGGTTCAAATCGTACAAACACAATGAAGAAAGACTTTCTCCTACACTTCAGAAAACATCAGAGTTTAGAGAAGAAAAGGAACTTTTAATAGAAAAATGCATAGAAACATTTAATTGAAAATCAGATGTCAATAAATGTCACAGAATTCACAGTATACAGCAGTACACCAGTCACTCTCTTCAGAGATTGCATTAAAAAATACAAATTTAATTAGCTATTGTATGTGCTATTATACTTCAAAAGATACAAGGGGGATTTTTTCATTATAATTTAAATGTTTGTCTTTCCATTGACCCTGTATGAGATTTGTGACTTGCAATTATTCATGTATTTCTACTCTTAGAACTCTTCAGAAAATTCATTTATTTCTAGTCAGTGTGTGAAACTATGTAGGTGATTGGTGTTGCATCAGGGACATGAGAAGCTCTTCTTTAGGTGGGATTCATGCATATCTAATTTTCCATGGAAGATGAAGGACTGTGTAACGTATAATATATTTGGAAAATATAAATGAATATTCCTCTTGTGGTTATGACGTTGATATAGGTCATCAAGAAGTAGGTGTTCAGAAAATCATTCTCCATTTATTAAAACTAAAAAAAAAAAATTGTGACCATTACCAGTTACATGTTTTACTAATTGGTGTTTTTAATGAAAACAAGATGGCAGTCTTCACAATAGTAATTGTTAGAGAGTATGAGTTGATGGGGTTGAAATGAATAAATCCTGACAGATAGCAGAGAGTAGCTAACTTCTGTAAAATGACATACACTTGTACATCCACATTTTTAGAAAATTACCAGAGTCCTGAAAGCATTTTAGTATGCAAAACTAAGGTTGTAAGAAGCTAAAATAGACTTCTATCGGATGTCTTTACTAAGCCTCATGTAATCACAAAATGAAAACAATGTAGTAGATACACAAGACATAAAGAGAAAATAATCTAAGTATTCCCTTTTTAAAAATCATCAAATCAGGGCACCTGGGTGGCTCAGTGGGTTAAAGCCTCTGCCTTTAGCTCAGGTCATGATCCCAGGGTCCTGGGATCGAACCCCGCATCAGGTTCTCTGCTTGGCAGGGAGCCTGCTTCCCTTCCTCTCTCTCCCTGCCTGCCTCTCTGCCTACTTGTGATCTTTGTCTGTCAAGTAAATAAATAAATAAAATCTTTAAAAAAAAAATCAAATCACAAAATAGCTAATGAATAAGAAAGCGATGAAAAATTCTAAACAGCCAGACTGTAACTCCATACTTGTAGTAATACTTGCTTTAAATATAAAGGGCCTAAATTCTTGAATCCAAAGATACAGATTGCCTGAAAGGAAAGAAATACAAGAGAATCACTTCAGCTTTAAGAACACTCTGACTAAGTGCAGGTGTGGAAAAGAATATTCCATGCAAATGGAATAAAAAAGAAAGCAGGTTATCTCTGCTTATATCAGTGAAAATAAACTTTGAGCCAGAGAGTGTAGTAAAACATGGCAAAGCTTATTTGACATAATGGGCTCACTTTGTGCAGTGTTCATAATGATGTGGATTTTGGCAGAATGTCGAAAAAGATTTCCCTCATTGTTTTGGTTTTGGAAGGACAGGAATAGTATGATTATGTAACTTGTGTAACACTCCCCTCTTCCAAAACCAGTACCTTTTCCCATAAATGGTGGTGGTGGTTGTCCAGATAGCTCAATTGTAGCTTGTGTAAGTAAGGTTTTATGAGCATTGATATGTTAGGAGTCACCTAAACAAGTAGTTGATTTTCAAAACACTTTCTGTGTTTTGAGGATTGGGGGGACAAAAAACCACTGAATAACAATTTGAGGAACCTACTGCTGTCAGATTCTGATGTGTGTGGAAAAATATGGTTGCATTGAAAATCTTGGCAACTTACTGTAATAAGTAGCCAATAATTTATCAAAACTAACTTGTAGAGGCTAATCTTTTCCACAGTATTCAGTTGTCTAACATCTTTTGCTATTATATATTGCATATTTTTTTTACATGTTATGTCATTTACATTGTTAGCTGTTTTGTTGTTGTTGTTGTTGTTGTTTTTTAATTTGACAGCACAAGCAGGGGGACTGGCAAGCAGAGGGGGAGGTAGAGGGAGAAACAGGCTCGCTGCAGAGCAGGGAGCCCAACATAGATCTCAATACCAGGACCCTATGATCATGACCTGAGCTAAAGGGAGATGCTTAACTGACTGAGCCACCCAGGTGCCCCTGCTATCTGCTATTTAAAATTCCAAAATAAATGACTGACTTTCAGGCAGGTTACCATAATGCCCTTCAGGAAGATTCCTGTTTTATTTCTGGGCTTTTTTTTTTTATTATTATTCAGTGGCAAATGATAAGCTTCCTATGGGTCACCTTTGCCTTAGTTGTGATAGTGGATTTAGTCCAAGCTGGGTTTTTTTGGGAAATGCACATCTTCCTGTAAGAAACCCTTATATCCTAGTTGCTTCAACATTTCTAGCATGGCTTACCTATGATTAACAGTTGTATAATTTATATATGCATTTACAAAATATAAAATGTTCACTACTTTAATTTTGGAGAAAGGTAGCTAACACATGTAGGTATGATTTGTTAAATTAAAGCTGTAGGCTTGTGTATTCATGTAGAGTATGTAGTGACAAGATATTTCTCTTTATTGCTTTCTGTTCCTTGAGCAACGAACAGTCTTTTTGTGCATTGGATGGTTGTGTTAATTTGTCAAATTTGGATACATAGGAGTCACTTTTAAAAGACTGATTTTGTTTGATCTATAGTAATCTTACATTTTTCAAATGAATGCTTTTCCTTAAAAAGTAATAAAGGGGTTAATTCAACAAAGAGATACAACTTTTATAATTATTTATGCACATAACATAAAAGCACATAACACGTGAAGCAGCTATTAGCAGACAAGAACAGAGGAAGATTCAGCAGTCCATTAGAAGGGGACTTCGATACTGTGCCTTTAATAATGGGTGGGTTATCCAGACAGAAAATGAGTGAGGGAACATCAGACTTCAATGATAAAGAGGCAGGCAGACTTCCAACACTATGCAATAGCGTCGGAGAACACATTCTTCTCACATGCACATGGAGCATTCTCCAGTATAGAGTATATGTTGGACCACAAAACAAGTCTTAAGAAAGAAGTTTATGACTGAAATGATACCAAGCACCTTCCCAACCACTATGGTGTGAAACTAGAAGTCATTCACAAGTACAAAATGAGAAAATTCACAAGTATGTGAAAAATAATCACAACTTTATAATAGCCAATAGAATGGAATACCTTGTACATTGTCGGGTGAGTAGATAATAGGAATATTTACAATGTATACTGGATATAATTAACAATACATCTGAAAGTTGCTTAGACAATAGCTCTTAAAAATTCTTATCACATGAAAACTTGTAAGTCTCTGAGGTGATAACTTCTGCAATATATGTAAGCCATAGGGCATGTTAAAATATATATTAATTATATCTCAATGAGACTGAAAAAATATGAAATACGGCAGTTAGTGGTTTCCTAGCTGCAGGCATAAGAGGATAGGGATGGTGATAGAGCATGAATTCTCTTTAAGAGGTAGTTCAGTGCAAAATTGACTATGGTTTGCTTGCACTGATGTGAGAATCAGTTAAAAACCTCACTTTGCACATTTGTTGTATAATTTTATTTATTTGAAACTCAGAGAATAAGCAGGGGGAGGGGCTGGCAGAGGGAGAGGTGCTGTGGCCGGAGGGACAAGAGGGAACAGGGTTGAAGGACAGGAGAATGAAGAAAGGGAGTGTGGGGAACAGAAGGGACACAGGCGAACCTATCAAGCAAGCGCCAAAGTTTGTTTTGCAGAGTTCTGATTTATACCACACAGTAAGAGAATCACCTTCTGTACATCTAGTTTCTATTTTGGCCTGAGAGTAGCTGGCCATGCAGAGATACCAGACAGCCTTGACCTTCGTGGTTTGGACGCTTAGGCCATAACTCAATATTCTCAAAACACAGGAGCCTTATTAACTTAGTCTTGAGGCAGCAGCTGCAATGGCAACAAGCCAAACCTTACAGTGTTCTCATAACAATCCAGGGAAACACGGTGGCACTCTAGCTCGCCACCCATGAAAGTCCTTGGTTAAAGAGGTTCCCAAGAACTGTTGCTCTATTGGGTTAACCCCTTCTAGGCACAAGGCTCCCAAAAGAGAGGGAGAAGTGAACTCCCCAACTAGCAGGGAGCCAGAGGTGGGCCTCAATCCTAGGACTGTGGAATTACGACCTGAGCCATCCAGGCACCCCATCTGGTCCATTTGTATATTTTAAATGGGTGAATTATACACCATGGAAATTCTGTGTAAATAAAGCTATTACAAGGAACCCCAAATAAGAAATACCTGCATAAGAAGACTTAGTATTATAACATCTCAGGACTATATAAATTCATCTATTAAACACACATACACTTGTAAGATTTCAACGGGAATTTAGGATCTAACTTTCTTGTGTGTCTTAAGTTTTGTGATGATACAAAATTTTGAAAAGCACATAGGAAAAGAAGTTTTGTCAAAGTACACATACATAATTACTAGTATGATTTATGTTCAACGTTTTGATGTTTGGTGAAGAAAATGGAGAGATGTGAAAATCTGTCTCAGCTTCTGTAAAGAATCAATAGAATGGATATCTGTAATTCTGTGTTTTTAATATCTATATTTCTATAGATCTCTGTTTCTCTATATATCTCTACATATATAGAAGGAAGGAAAGCTTTCTTTATGAATTGCCTAACCTAAGTGTGACAGAAGGCAAGTCTGATGTCGGCAAGGAAGTTCCAGCAGGCTAGAAGGCCAGGAAAGAGCTGACGTTGAAGCTGGAGAATCTGAAGACGGTCTGGAGACAGAGTTAGGTCAGTAGGAAAAGCACCTTTGGAAGATACAGCTAATTACTATGTTCTCCAGAATAGACTGTCTAGTAACTGGTATGGATTTATTTGCATATAACTTTAATATAAAATATTTAAAATAGAAAAAATACAGATAATTTCTAGAAAGAGTTAAACGTCATCTTACAATATTTTGACTAAATGTATGAGAGTATACAACATTTTCAGGCATGCATTTGAAGCATGTGGAAGCACGGCTTCCACAAAAGACAAAACCAGAATTATGGTGGATGTTTCATTTAACAATATAATTAAGAGCATATCCATTTTTCTTAGATGTTATAAGTAAAAAATTTGTATTAGCCAATGAGTAAATATTTTAATTATCACATAGGATTAAAAGACAATATCTCTGCAATTGAACCTTATTTTTCTTTTTTTTTTTTAATATTCCGTTTATTTATTTGACAAGAATCACAGCTAGGCAGAGCAGCAGGCAGAGGAAGGGGGGGAAGCAGGCTCCCGACTAGGCAGGGAGCCTGATGTGAGGGTCAAACCCAGGATCCTGAGATCAGGACCTGAGCTGAAGGCAGATGCTTAACCCAAGGAGCCATTCAGGTGCCCTGAACCTTATTTTTCTTTCTTTTCTTTTTTTTAAATCTTTTTTTTTTTTTTTTAAGAATTTACTTATTGGGGCACCTGGGTGGCTCAGTTGGTTAGGCGACTGCTTTCAGCTCAGGTCATGATCCTGGAGTCCTGGGATCGAGTCCCACAAGGGGATCCCAGCTCCATGGGGAGTCTGCTTCTCTCTCTGACCTTCTCCTCGCTCATTCTCTCTCTCACTGTCTCTCTCTCAAATAAGTAAATAGAATATTAAAAAAAAGATTTTACTTATTTATTTGACAGACAAAGATTACAAGTAGGCAGAGAGGCAGGCAGAGAGAGAGAAGGACCCAGGCTCCCTGCTGAGCAGAGAGCCTGATGTAGGACTGAATCCCAGGACCCTGAGACCATGACCTGAGCTGAAGGCAGAGGCTTAAACCACTGTGCCACTCAGGTGCCCCTGTCATAGGATTTTAAAGGCAGTGTCAGTAAGAACTGATGTCAGGGTATGGAATGATTTATTCAATTCCCTATAACACTTTTTTTTTGGTATTCAGAATTCAGCAATGCTCTTGTTCATCCTCTAGTGAGTTTTTCAAATTCTGGCGGAGCTAAGTACTCTGCATTTTTTAGGACTTTGCCCTTTACTGGGGCCATTAACCCCATCTGGATTACATGTGTACTTCTTTAATTCCGGTCTACACAGAGTAGCCCAATATCCTATGCCTACTAAGCACTACAGGCTGTCCCTCCTCTTTGATTTCCAGAACCTGACTGCCAACTCCAAAAGGAATCTTGGTGTCAAAACTGAAACACCCCCAAAGCTAACCTTCTCGATCTTTAGGTCATTCCTTCATGGTGAGAATTGTTCATGGCATATACACAGCCCTAAGACAAAGAAGTGAGAACTGACACAAGATTCTGTGATACGGGAGAAATATTCAGAGAGTCAGCCTTCAGTAGAACAAGCAAGTAAGGAAACCAGTCAATGAGAAGAAGCCCACTGTGAAGGACACCTCAGAGGAAGAGAGGTAAAGGGTTTCAAGTTGTAAAAAGAACAGCCTCTGAGTGAAAGTTTCAAAAATAGAAATATTTTTCTCTAACTATGGGCCAGGATGCGTGTAAGGGAGACTTTGAAACCATCCCTACTCTAACATCCGTTTTCTGATGATTATCAAGAGACCGTTGATGTAAGGAAGTAAGAGGTATTAAAAAAAGCCTCACATCGTGGGTTTCACAGAGCAGCTGTTTGGCTCAAATGCACTTTGTGATATTTTCTCTTCTTTAAAAAAGATTTTAGGGCGCCTGGGTGGCTCAGTGGGTTAAGCCGCTGCCTTCGGCTCAGGTCATGATCTCAGGGTCCTGGAATCGAGTCCCACATC
>NC_081573.1:2934432-2964565 GCF_022355385.1 Mustela nigripes
CTCTGCCAGTCTCTCTACCTACCTGTGATCTCTCTCTGTCAAATAAATAAATAAAATCTTTAAAAAAAAAATAAAAAAAAATATAAAATATTTTAGTACCAAGTGCAAGCTCAGCATGCATTTTCCCCAACTTTCCACCACGCACAAGACTTCGCACATCTCACTGTATCGATAACAGTTTCATTTTACACTGGTGTGAATGGAGGAAAAGGTGGTCTGATAATACCTATAACTTCATTTCTACCCAAAACTGGGTCAAAGGTTGACGTTTCACAGTGGCGGCATCACATGGATTGTTTCATAACGCAAATACTCTGGACATACTGTGATATCTCACATCGTGCTTGGACACTGGCACACACAAAGATGAGTTTGTCTAATAAGTCATTCTGTTCTCAGGAAATCCAAGTTGTCCTGGGGCAGATTCCTTTTCCTATTATATTGCAATAGTTCATCTAACATAATAAAAACCCCAAGATTTCTCCATACTTCATACCGACCTGTAGAGTATTTATACCTAAGAATATTGTGAAAACAAAGTAAAAAAATACGAATTTAAAATGTCAAGGTATAAGAGACAAAGCTAAGCAGAGATCTAAATTAGTTGAAAACCCAGCCATCAGGATTTATTCCTGCAGCACAATAGTTAAAGCACTGTCTGCTACAATACAGCACTCTGTCCGTAAGCTGTATGTGCATTTTCACATATAAATATGTGAAGTTTAAAATTCTAAAACTTTATCAATGAAACAAGATGGAATTGGGAGGGAGACAAACCATAAGTGACTCTTAATCTCACAAAACAAACTGAGGGTTGCTGGGGGGAGGGGAGTTGGGAGAAGGGGGTGGGATTATGGACATTGGGGAGGGTATGTGCTGTGGTGAGTACTGTGAAGTGTGTAAACCTGGTGATTCACAGACCTGTACCCCTGGGGATAAAAATATATGTTTATAAAAAATAAAAAATTAAAAAAAAATTTTTACATCAAAAGATCATAAGCCTTTTGCAAACTAATCCATCATTCTTCAATAAAGTGCTTATTGTTGTTTTGTTTTAAAAAAAAATTCTAAAACTTTAAAAACTGGCTAAATTTTTTTTTCAGATTTAAAATTTTTTAAAGTTTTTAAAATTGTGTGTCTGTATCATTTTCCTCTACAAATTAAAACTCTCTATGGGCCCATATTACAGAGTCATGAAGATTTTTAAAAAGTAACGCATGAAAAAAATAAATTAAAAAAAAGTAACACATGTACATTGTTCTTTTCAGTGTTTCATGCACATTCCAATTTCAAGGGTATTATGGTTGAACATTGGAAGCCTTTTAAGAAAAGGAAGTATATTTTTGTAATTTTCTTTGAGTAGGAACTAGTAAGAACTGCTACCTATTGACTTTCAGCTGCTATGCTCCATTGAATGCCTGCCTCATATTTCCATGGATCTCAGGCAACAAAGATGAACCACAGTCATCTGGAAGCCAGTAGGATAGCCTGTAAACACTTGACAACAGGCGTAACATTTTTTTATTACAGGGTATAGTTGGAAACCTGAAGAAGTTCTTTCTTCTTCATCATTATACCTTCTTTTTCACTCCCTTGGGCACAGGTAAGGTCCACAGATGTGATTCTCAAACATGTGACCATAGGCACTTCTTACTTACATTTTTCTAAAGGAGTCAGGCAGGCAATGGCAGGCTTGGCACCAAAAGACATTCTCAAAGATTTTTTTTAAGATTTTATTTATTTACTTGACAGACAGAGATCACAAGGAGGCAGAGAGAGAGGGGGAAGCAGGCTCTCTGCTGAGCAGAGAGCCTGATGTGGGGCTTGATCCCAGGACCCTGAAATCATGACCCGAGCCAAAGACAGAGGTTTTAACCCACTGAGCCACCCAGGCGTCCCTCAATGATTTTGAATACAAACTGTGTTCTAGCTTCACAGCGTGGGCAGGGGTGTGTCTCTTGGCACCACCTGCCTCCCGAGTGTCTTTCAGGTGATCATGCTCAGTCCCGGGAACTCCAGGTGGGCAGAACTCCAAGTGAAATCTCCCGAGTACATTGAGTTCAGTGTGTTCCTTTATTTGGTGCTATATATACTAATCAATGTGATTTTTCCTATGTGTGTGGCTGGCAATTTGAGTAGTAAACCCATCATGAAGAAGAAGATTTTGGACACTGTTCGGCTACATTTCAAGAAGAACTCACAGTGCCAAGATTTGCACATGGCTGTTACTCCCTGGTGTTTCACCTTTGGGGCTCATGATCTGGGCCAGTGGCTCCCTGCTTTCCATGCTGCCCAGGCAGAAGAAGCAGGGATCCAGCACATTCGTAGAAACTGGGTTTTCTCCAGACACTCCCAGCAGACCACAGTCACCCAGAACATCCTTGTCATGCTGGGCACTTTTGTGTCATTGAACACCCTCCCTTCTGTCTTCAGGGGTGCAGTGCTCTTGTTCCTAACCCCAACTTTTTGATGGGGAACATCTCTGCACTATCTGCTGCATGTTTCTCACCTGTCTGTCCCTTTCTTCTCATGAGCAATGACTCCAGTCTATCTGGGCTCTGTTGTGGCTGGATAAGGAATTCAAGTCCCTTAATATAATTAGAGATGTAAATACTATGTTTTAACAATGTTAAAATATTTACACTCATTCATCTCCCACTGAGTCCTAAGCTCTATTATTCAACACAGTACAGGCAAGCAGTGACCAAGACAGACTGAGCTTTGTCCCAATAATTAAAAGTAACCTATAGTAGCATTTGTAAAGGAAAAGCCATGAATTTATCGTGGCCTTGTAGAAATCAAATGATTAATGTTTACAGTGGAAAAGTTCAGAGTCTATGTGCTAATGAATTGTTAGGTGCTAAAACAAACAGCAGATTATAGACATATATTAGAGTGTGTAAATTTCAATGTGACAAATGGGAATTTAGGACAGGGTTATCCACAAGGATGCACATATGAGATGGTCATTCAAGAAACGGAAGAAAACTATGGACCCATGGAATAATAGGCTGTGGTCCAGCTGGATGGCAAATTCTGTTTGAAGCCGCAGAGAAATGGTCACTTAGAAGCCTTGCACAATGGATCCTGCTGAGATGGTATTCATTTGAAAATGCGAAGTTTTGGAGAAACCTTAGTATATTTAAATTCGTGTGAAAATGGGCACCTATGAACTTAAATGTGGAGGGCAAAAAAGATGTACTTGCTAGTCTTTTATCCAGTGTACATGAAAAGTTTATATACACACAGTCTTGGATAAAGGCATAATTGGGGGGATCTAGAAAAGGTAATTCTTTTCCTTTATTTAGGGATTGAATCAATTGACCATATTGGTATTATGACTTTTAGTGGTTCACCAGCCTAGTCTTCAGTGTGAACAAGTTTATAATGAAGTAGTCAGTCAATTTGGAGTAGATGATAAATACACATAAAGGATATTCCTCCTCTCTTCAGAATTATGTTAATACCACTCTCTGTAATCACATTGTAAGCTGAGTCAGGATATTAAGCATTCAAGAAAATAGCTCACTTCGACCTACTGATCTATGTCATTTTCTAAATATTTACATATATTTATAAATATTTATATAAATTATATACATTTCATTTATATATGTATAAGATGACATAGAATATATATAATGATATATATATACAAAATTGTGTATATATATATGGGATACATTTATGATCCTGTTTATTTTTGGAAAAAATATTTTATTTACTTATTTATTTGTCAGAGAGTGAGAGAAAGCGAGCACAAGCAGGCAGAGGCAGAGAGAGAGAAGCAGGCTCTCCACTGAGCAAGGAGCCCAATGTGGGACTGGATCCCAGGACACCGGGATCATGACCTGAGCAGAAGGCAGCAGCTTAACCAAATGAGCCACCCTGACGTCCCTATGATCCTGTTTAAATGTGAGTTTGGTGGTTGGTGGAAGTGAGATTTTTTTAAAAGATTTATTTATTTATTTATTTATTTCACAGAGAGAGAGCGAGAGAGCGAGAAAGAGAACACAAGCAGGGGGAGTGGGAGAGGGAGAAGCAGGCTTCCCACTGAGCAGGGAGCCCAATGCAGGGCTCAATCCCAGGACCCTGGGATCATGACCTGAGCCAAAGGCAGACACTTAACTGACTGCCACCCAGCCACCCCTGTAGGTGAGAATATTTTTTAAAATAGTTTTCTCAGTTTCCAATTACCAATTGTAAGTTTCTGTTATGAGGTCATACACTTGCAACCAGTGTTAATACTGTTAAAAGTGTTTCTTTTTCAACATCCCTGGAGAGCAAAAACGCTGTTATATGAGAGACAGAAGAACATGCTCAAGTCTGACCCATGAGGGATGGGCACCAAGCTTGAGGATTTCACTGGATTTTATGTTTCCCTGAGAAATTCTGGAAATGTAATTTCAGCTCCTCCTTAATCTTCAGACCACGAAGTTGTGCCTAATTCATAAGCAGAAAAAAGCAATCAAAGAACTTGATAGATTCAGTGATGGAAGAATTAAAATGAAATGACAATAATTTCATTTTTTTCCTTAAGATTTTATTTATGTATTTGTCAGAGAGAGAGAGTTAGCACCAGCTAAGGGAGAGGAAGAAGGAGGGGAGAAGTAGACTCCCTGCTGAGCAGGGATCCTGGTGTGGGACTCCATCCCAGGACCCTGGTACCCTGAGGTGAGCCAAAGGCAGATGCTTAACTGAGCCACCCAGCCCTTCTAATAGTAATTTCTATTAAGTTAATTTGCATGAGTGAAAATCAGTTTGCAAAGTAAAGATTAACGACACTTGGCAGGAAAATAGAATCTCACAATATTGATCCCAGGATTAATAACAATTCTAAAGAGAACAAAATCCATGAAGACCAGAAATGTTTTAAAAGAGCTTCTTACAACAAAGAGACCAGGAAAAGAACGTTTAATAAGCAGATTGCACTATTTAAAAAAATATCAGTGATGTCATTTCTAATTGAAGAGCACTGAGCACTGAATGGTTACCATGGTTCTTACTTTTTCAATTTTGTAATAAGCATTCATTTCCTAATTATTGATCAACTATGAAAACTGACACAATCCTTTGATATTTCAAGGAAATCAATCCACAACTGACCCATCTCCTTCCCTATGCAACCGCAATCACCAGGGGATGGGTTCGAGCCATAACTGGGGGCAATGCACATTCTATACATACAGTTACCACATCTACACACTCAGACATTCAAATACATGATCACATACACTCACACACAGTCCCTTCCCTACTCACACATTGAGTCCCACGTTCACAGGTACCCGTGCAGAAGCAGAGACAACACTTACAGATTCCTCCAGCAGCACACACTCATAATGAAACAGCCTTCCAATGACATAAGCTCATAGAGACACTCTGGGGCTCATAAATCTCATTTATTCACATGAGAGAGTGTATCTCCAGGAAGTGTTTGCATATGGAAAAACGGGGTCAAGGATGATACTCTGGATGCCTGAAAACCAAGGCTCTTTCCACTCTGTATGCTCCTTCCAACTCAGAAAAACTCCACAGGGACCATATTCACAACATGTGCCATGGAAAGAATAAGGAGCAGTGCCACTTAAGGTCAAGGTGTGTGGCAGGAAGACAAGGAGTGATACAGTGGGATAAAAATGAGGGGCATGGGAATAAATGGAGTGCACAGAGTCTGGGGGCTTAGGGTAACAGAGCCACAGGAGAAGGGAAGACAAGACCTGTGTTAGATTTCTAGGGCTGCTGTAACAAATTAGCACAACTGAGTGGCTAAACATCTCCAAAAATTCTGTCTCACATCTGAGAGCTCTTAGGTTCTTGGAGTCAAGCTGTTGGCAGAGCCACACTTCATCTCAAGAATTGAGTCTTTCCTCTTTCTAACTCCTGGGGACTGCCAGCTATCCTTGATCTTCCTCGGTAGTAGATGCACCTCTGTCTTTTTCTTGATCATCTCACAGTGTTCTGTGTGTGCCTAACCTTCCCTCTTCTCATTAGGACAGCAGTCATTGAATTCAGGTTTACCTGAACCCATATGAACTCATTTTAGCTTTACGTCTGCAAACATCCTATTGCCCAACAGGATTACAATTACAGTACTGGGGATTAAGATGAGCATATTTATCTGAGGCACATGATGTAACCCACAACAGGGCAGAAAGGCACTGGGGACTTAAATGTCATGGAGGGGTTAAAGTGCACTACAAGTTTTAAGGTTTGGGGCGTAGTATGCAGGGATATTTAGGATAGGAGGCGTATGTGTGTTGTGGGAATAAGAGGGTGAAGGAAATCTTGGGAAAGAAGAGAATAATAGGTGATGAGTTGATTGGCAAAAGGGAGTTAAAAAGCAAGGTTGGGTAAAAGGCATGCCAACCTTATTGCCTAGGAAGGATTAAAGAGCATAGCGGTGGAAGAGGGATAGTTGCTGGTGAATGGAGGCCTGAGGGGTTCGTGCTCTAACCAGAGATGAGTGCCAGGAAAAAGGCTGATGCCTAGGGAACATAATGGACAGAGGTATTTAATGTGGGTGGAGGGGATCTTCACAGCTGGGAGAGCAGTGGGCATCAGTAGGCTCAAGGGTCCATGGGAAAGTCAGGAGTGTAGGGTTCAGTATAATGGGTGTGGGGTCATGAGGAAACTGAGGACTCCTGAGAAGGGAGTCCTGCCTTTATGCAGTAGACATAAAAGGCACAATAACTGGTCTGAAGTTGTTAAAATGATGTTGTGGCGGGAGGGCGATAAATGACAACGGAGGAGGAGGAAACAATGGAGGATTCAGGGACAATGGAGGGAGTTTGGACTGTGGGTTCTAGAATGAGGTGAGGAGGGGTTTATTGGTTTCTAGGTCTAAAATGCACAAGATGAATGAGGAAGAGCATGAGAAAGCCTAGAAGGGTCATTTGGAGGGACAGTGCTAGGGTTCCTGGATATCTGCAGGTCATGAGAGATTCAGGCCCCCATGGGGGTTAGAGGTAGAGGGTGGAGAGGGGTGGAGCAGGTGTGATGGAGTTCCAGGAGTTCTTTTGGAGGTCACTAATTCCTTCTCCTCCTCATTAATTCCCTGATTTGCATTTGATTCACAATTGTCAACAGTTTCTAATTTCAGCCCATGAGGCAATAACCTTACGTTTATAAAACACTCGGGAAGCTTTTCGATGGAATATACAGTAAAGGACCACAGGTAAAATTGTGAGTCAACCATGAGAGTCAATATTTTCTCTCTTCTTTGGGGATACTGTGGACAAGGGGTGACATTGGAGAAGGCATGTGTCAACAGGAGGAGATGAATGTTATCAACAAGAAATAACCCTGGAGGTAGAGTCCCTGCTAGAGGCTGCATAGAAAGTCCAGTCCCTCATAAAATCTTGATTTTGACCTTGTTGGATCCTAAACAGAAAACCCAGCCAAGCCCACTGCAATTCAGACCTTCAAGTGGCCTAAACATCTTGCCCATGTTGCAAGAGGACTCAGTGTTACATGTGTCCCTGTCCTGCTCTGCCCATTTTTGCACATGTGCATGACACAGCAGTGTGACTCTATCCTCAGTTTCCCCATCCTTCACCCTTGGTAATGACTCCTCACTGCTCCTGGGCAGAGAAGTTTCCACCAAGTGCTGCCCATGCACACAAAGGACTTGTGACACACACAGCTCCTCTCAAGGCCAAACCTGCAGTCAAGTGCTCCTCCCTTCACCTGCTCGGGTCTCAGAGGACCCACCTCCAGTATCAACTCAACCAAGCCAGGACATCTGAGTTCACAGTTCAGGCAAGCTGGGGCCTGAGTCTATGGACAGACCAGTCTGTCAGTTGACCAACATTGTTATTACACCCAGAGTTTTTGATAGCCTTTCTGGTTTCTGCCTCTCCTGGTATCAACACATCACACAGGCACAGATAGGGAATGAGCTGAACTCTTCAAGGTCCTGAGTCAGGCACCTGCCATAATTCAGAGGACCCCAGAGCAGGTGGGGATCAGGGGCTGGATATCCACCATCACTCTGTGCAATGTGAATGCATAAGGCGCCCATCATTCCCACCTCTCCAGTGGACCTTTGTCACCCCTAGATTTCTGTTTCCTATTTTAGGCCCTAATATTGTAAACACAGAGCTCAGTTGCCCAAGAATTTCCATTGGGAATAGTCCCTCTGGCTAAAGGTGACTGCCAGCGCCTAACAGAGATTTATCAGTTCAGATTCTGTGGAAAATGACCTCAGACCACAAAACTGCTCTCCATGGCTCCACTGCCAATCCCTGCTCCTTCTTTCTCAGAACAGCTCTGAGAATAGAGTTTCTGGTGGGTACCTCTCTTGAGGGGCCCGAGCTGGCATTCCCACTGTACTGAGGTTCAGACTCCGATAAAAGAGAATACAATACTTACAATTTGGTGGTCAGTTTTGCCTTTCTAGTTAAAACAATACTTCCAGGGGCGCCTGGGTGGCTCAGTGGTTTGGGCTGCTGCCTTCGGCTCGGGTCATGATCTCAGGGTCCTGGGATCGAGCCCCGCATCGGGCTCCCTGCTCCGCAGGAAGCCTGCTTCTCTCTCTCTCTCTCTCTCTCTCTGCCTGCCTCTCTGCCTACTTGTAATCTCTGTCTGTCAAATAAATAAATAAAATCTTAAAAAACAAACAAAAAAAATACTTCCAAGATGACACTTACCATCCCACCTTCCATTCCTGGGATGTCCAGTCATAGTCTATACATTAAAACTAAGTACACGAATGCAAATGATTGATGCATCCAATTTCCCTCAGAGCCTCTACTCCACTCTTTCTCTCTCCCAGTCTGCTCTCTCTATATGTGCCATCACGTCCAACATTACTTTTAAGATTACTGATAGTATATAAGAAAGAAGGAAATTCTACTCCCAGGGTGGTATGCCAGCATCCAAATCCTCCTGGAAATAAATGAGTATAAGGAACCCAATTCCCAGGGCTTTAGAAAGATTAATTTATATAATGTCTGTAAGAGTCCCAGCCCAGTGTCCTGGGCCCAGTGCATCCTGTAGTCACACACCCAGACATTATATACCTGGAGCATATAGTAGCTGCTCAATAAACATTCTTTTTATGCATGAGCACATACTATTTATCACAAACAGCCTTCCTCACACACCACTGCCTTACTGAGTCCCAGTAAGGAGATCAGTAGAAATTATCTTTATTGGAGGTGCTAGTAATCTTCACTGGGAATGGCAGTATTTGTGTTGACACAGGATGGTGGGGTATAGGGATTCAGGTGTACTCTGCTTTTTCTAGCTCAGTGCTACAGGAAATGCAGTCTGTGAACAGTGACTTCCATGGTTGTTAAAAATACAAATTAGGGATGCTTGAGTAGCTCATTTGGTTAACTGTCTGACTTCGGGACAGGCCATGATATCAGAGTCCTGGGCTCAAGACCATGTGTGGCTCCATGCTCTGTGGGGAGTCTGCTTTTCCCTCTCCCTCTGCCCCTCCCCAACTGGTGTACACACACATGCATGCATGTGCTCTCTCTCAAATAAATTAAATAAAATCTTTTTAAAAAAGGTTTCTTTTGTTTTAAAAGATTTTTATTTATTTATTTGATAGAGCATGAGAGCACAGGCAGGCAGAGTAGGAGAGGGAGATGCAGCTCCCCACTGAACAGGGAGTCCGATGTGGGGCTCAATCTCAGGACCCTGGGACCATGACCTGAGCCAAAGTCAATTGCTTAACCAATTGAAGTACCCAGGTATCCCTTTCTTAGAGATTTTGTTTATTTATTTGAGACAGAGTTAGCAAGTGAGAGTTAGAACATGAGTAAATAAAATCTTCAAAAAAAAACCTAAAGAAAAAAAAATTAATGTGTTTCATCCAGACCTAGTGATTCAGGAAATATGAGTATGGAGCCACCGAATCAGTTTCTAATGGAAATCCCAACTGATTTGTACATACATGAAACTCTGGCAAACACTGTTTAGAAAAGGGCTGGCATTTGGGAAACATGCATTGATTAAGGCTGAGTTGTTTACTTCCCCCACATAGTCTAATGGATGGCAGAGAGGATATAAAAAGTTACAAAGGTGCTTCCAAGCACAAGCATGCTTGGGGTCGTTTCTGTTATCTCAGAGACGATCTATGTGTGATATTGTTTCTGTGAAAGTGTTGGCCCCTCAGCTTTTGCATGCACAGAATGGCAACCATAATGAGGCCTACACACAAAGCATCTGTGGTACATCTGAATTCTGTGCAGAGTAAATCTAGTGTTCTTCACAGAGTATATCAGAACAAGATCCAAAGACTACAATGTTTGTGAAATATTTGTTGTTGTTCTTGTCTCATACACACAGAGGACCTGTGATATTTACCAGTTCATGTAGAATCTGGCACAGGATACTGGAAGGGCCAGTGGAATATGGGACAGTAGCTTAATACTTCTCCCACCTGGAGTCCTAGGACTGATGATAATGGACTAGAAGCCACTCTAGAAGCCACAGTTGCCTGTGGAAACATTGTGATCCTGGTTGCCCTCACATCAGAGGTCTGTTGAAATCTCAAAGAAGCTATATTTAGACAAGCTATAAGGTAGAGTATAGGTCAGCGAATTAGATGTATGTTAGAATAGCTATAGTCTGAGAAAGTCTGTATTTGGAAAATAATGTGCATACAACATTAATGCAATATTTCTTAAGCTTTTACTGGGTACATACACGTGGGATCCATGGTGTTGTGTTAGGAACATGTCAGTGAGTTAATCCTCACTAACCCTCTGATGTGGTACTTTGAGGATGTGGTACTAAGTGTCTCCTATTTTCTCTGAGAACATAGATGCTGAGCCCTGTCTTTCTGTTTCTTTTTCTTCCTTAACACTGATTGTATAAAATAGGAGCTAAATATTGGTTGAAGGTTATACAAAAGCATGAACTGGACCGTAAGAGAACGTTCTCTCTGTTGACTAAAAATCAAATTGGCATGAGATAAACCGAAAAATCAAAATTAAACCATACATATGGAGACTCCACACAGACAGAAAAGTTGCAAAGACTGGCAAAGTAAGGTATATATGTCTTTGAGGAAAAGAGAAGAATGAGGAAAAAGAACAAGGTAGAAGTCTGGGAACTCCAAGGGAAGAAATGCAATTCACAGGAAGAAGAAAAAGAGAAATACTTGATAAGCAATATTCTCTGGGCCACTCAGAAACAATAGGCTATAGAGAACTTTCCTCAAACAAGCCTAATTAGTTTCCTCCCTGTTTCTCAAACCTGGTTGTATCATAATGTAGTTACCTATGGTGATAGCTGTCATCCTAGGGTAGGTTCTCTCTCTAAATTCTTTTTAGGTAGTGAGGTGGGTGGAAAAGAGTTTTGCTGCATCTGCTGGATTTTGATTGGTTTTTAAGTCAAAAAAGTCTTTCTGCCAAAGTGACCCATCATGGAGCAGCCTGCGCTTGCCCCACACAGAATGGAGGATATTCAGTTTATTGAAATAAGCCCCATAGAGGAAAAAAAAAATAGAAAAGAAAAGGTATGAAGTCATATGGAATTTAAAGAAAAAAAAAAGGTTTCCATCATCAAAGTAAAGATTAGAATGTTTGCTGCCATCGACTGAAAGTGAAGGAAATGTTGAGATGTTGGTCAAATGGTGACTGAGTTAGCAGTCAATGGAGCCCTGACTAAAATGGAGTCAGGAGGTGTCAGCAGGGGGACTCTCAAGCCTTATCATTCCTAGTCAATGGAAAGGGAAGGTTTTGACTTTACCCCAGTGTGACCTTGGAAGTAGACATAGTCTATTATTTCAGCCAGAGGAAGAATGTATATTCCCTTCATTTCAACATCAAAAGAACCATTCCATTAAGATATGGGGCTGAATCCATGGGTGGAGTACCTTGGAAGTACAGATTGAGCCATTGGCACCAAAACAGATTTAGGTAATCTTTGTGGGGATCTTCTCTGAAGTGTGCACAAGAGGAATGTCTAAGGTGCTACGGGAGATGGTCATTCATAAGAGCAGTGGTTGAGGTGCCATTTGAGAAATTGTATTAACTTGTGACTCTGCTGGGTCTGGTTTAGGGGATGTGCCAGTGAGAAGGTCTTGTGTCCCCTGCAAACCAACTAAGTACACAAAATGGATGCCAAGTAGCACCATCATGGAGGAATTTACCTACATCATGAATAATACCCTTGATATAATCTGTAATATGTCCACCTTGATGTCCCAAGAGTTCCAAGGAGGAGAAAATGATGTGACAGATAAATTGTGGGAAATATAACTATACATCATGTAAAGTCTGATGCCACAAAGAAAACAGATTACTAGTTGTATCATGTCAGTGTGTTACCAAATGGTGGTAGATACTGTCTGTTATTTACAATCTTAAATAAGGTGAGGTAGTTAATTATTGGTGGCCAGATAATACCTCATTCATTACATATAGCATTAACATACTAAAAAGCATTATATTCTATTCATTTAAATATATTCCAATTACACATAGATTAAGATAAGCATTTCAAATTTACTGTGGGATCGTTGTTCAAAATACAGATAGTAAGCATTCAAGAAGCATTCTTGTTCTGATCTAATGATGTAGGTGTACTAATTTCCACAATTTTCAGGCCTGCAATAATTACCAAGAAATGTTAATGTACCCTTCTATGCCCTTGAGGAAAGAGTTAGCTAATCACTCCTGATATCTGGGAAGTTTTCTTTATTTGAACTACATGAACTAATACTCTCTACTTATGGCTGTTGGTATTAGAAAGATGCATCACTATTTTCATGGATTGCCCCACTTTTCTTTTCTTTCTTTCTTTTTTTTTTTTTTTGATTTTTTAAGATTTTATTTAAATTCCACTCAGTTAACACACAATGTTTCTTAGTTTCGAGTGTATAATATAAGGATTCAGCAACTCCATACATCACCCAGTGCTCATCAGGAAAGATCCACTCCTTAATTACCCTCCCTATTTATGCCTTCCCCCAACTCATCTTCCCTTTGGCAACCCTCAGGTTGTTCTCTCTGGTTCAGTCTCTGTTTCTTGATTTGTCTCTGTTTCTCCCTCCATGGTCACTTATTCACTTATTGACTGATTAAATTCCTGGTGTAGATGTGGATTATGGTCACCCTAAAGTGTCTTCTCAGTGCTCTTCTCATTTTTTATTATAATAACAACTGTAATGTGTTCTCTCTCTCTGTTTCTCTCTCTCTTTTTTAAAGATTTTATTTATTTGTTGGAGAGCATGAGAGAGAGAGAGAGGGACTGAGAGGGGAGAGGGTCAGAGGGAGAAGCAGACTCCCCACTGAGCAGAGAGCCCAATGTGGGACTCCATCCTGGGACTCCAGGATCATGACCCAAGCTGAAGGCAGTCGTTTAACCAACTGAGCCCCCCAGGCACTGTCTTTTGCTTTGTACCCTCCTATCCTTGAGGCATAGGCAAACAGTTCCAGTCTCTTTCACCCAACTAAACAGATGATGTTTACTACACAAAACAAATTCATCCCAATGTCCCCTCTGGACTCGACAAGAATGGCCTTCTGTAATAGTAACATGTAGGGACAGATAGTGACAAATTTTGGCCCAGATCTAGAGACATGTCTATAACCCTGTCACCGTGAAGAAATTATAGAAAATGAGCCCTCACCTTTCAACAACCTTAAAGATTAAAGGACTAAAAACTGGTCATTGGTGAAATGATGAGAGATAGAAGCAGAAAAATGTTCACCTTTAACCTTATGGATAGCCTGAATAGTTTTGATAAGGATCAAACCTGTGGTGGTTGGTACAATCTTAAAGGGTCTCATGACTGCCTGTACATCTCAACCACAGTTAATGCCAAACTGAGCAATAAGCACAAGAGAAATATGGTAGTAGTTTTATGAGTAGAAATTTGAAAAAACATTTATGATGCACCCACCTGGGTGGCTCAGTGGGTGGAGCATCTGACTTGATTTCTGCTCAGGTCATGATCACAGGGTCCTTGGATCCATTACCCCATGCCCCATGTGGCCTGGGCTCAGAATGGAGTCTGGTTGTCCTTCTCCCTGTGCTCCTCCCCAATAGCTTTCTCTCTCTCTCTCTCTCCCTGAGAAATAAATAAGATCTTTATAGAAAAAAAATGCATTTGTGATCTAATCTTCCCTACATCACCCCTCTGTCTTGAGCACTGAGCATATAGCCACCAGCTTCAAACAGCCAAAATGAAGCTCTTTTGCCTTTGGGTCCTATCTCATGCTACTTGAATAAACTTACTACGTTGCACCATAAAACATCTCAAGAATTCTTTCCTGATGGCTGTACTCAACAATTCCACTACTATTTTGTTACCAGAAAACCCAAGTGTGGCTGCCAATTGCATGAAAAGTCAATAACACGAGGCATGAGTTTTGACTGAAAAGGAATATGAGGTTTGTTCAGGAGGCTGGCCATTTGGGAAGAAGGTGGATTCTTTTCCAGAAACCAACTCTAATGTTTCTACCTGGCCCAAAGATTTTTTTTTAAATTTTTTTTTTAATTTTAAAGATTTTATTTATTTATTTGACAGAGAGAGATCGCAAGTAGGCAGAGAGGCAGAGAGAGAGAGGAGGAAGCAGGCTCCCCGCTGAGGAGAGAGCCCGATGTGGGACTCAATTCCAGGACCCTGAGATCAAGACCTGAGCGGAAGGCAGCGGCCCAACCCACTGAACCACCCAGGCGCCCTGGCCCAAAGATTTTTTTTAAACGATTTTATTTATTTGCCAGAGAGAGAGAGTACACACAAGCAGGCAGAGAGACAGGCAGAGGCAGCCAGAGAAGCAGGCTCCCCGCGGAGCAAGGAGCCCGGTGTGGGACTCGATCCCAGGACTCCGGGATCATGACCGGAGCAGAGGGCAAAGGCCCAACCAACTGAATCACCCAGGCGTCCCTGGCCCAAAGATTTTTAAAGAAACATTAGGGCAGTTAATCAGTAAAAAGGGAGCAGAGCAATCGGTAACACTTTTTGACTGAGTGCAGACTCACTGCTGCTACCTATTAAGGAGGTGTTTGTAGGTGATATAATGGGGAGCTTGTGCAAGAGAGTTAAATTCCAAGGCTTCCCAAGGAAAAAATGCATGATCTATAGATATACAAAAGTAAGACTTGATTAATCAATGACACAGGTAAAGTCCTTGCTAAACTTTGAGGACGACTAACTTGGGTGGAAGGGCATTGGCATGGCTTTCAAGCAACTTTAAGAAAGGTCCTCTAGGGGGCGCCAGGGTGGCTCAGTCGTTAAGCCTCTGCATTCTGTTCAGGTCAAGATCCGAGGGTCCTGAGATCCAGCCTTACATCGGGCTCCCTGCTCAGCAGTAAGCCAGCTCCTCCCTCTCCTCCTCCCACTCCCTCTGCTTGTATTCCTTCTCTCTCTGTCCCTGTCAAATAAATGAATAAAATCTTAAAAAAAAAAAAAAAAAAAGAAAAGAAAAGAAAGCAAGACAGGCTACCCTGGGTCAGGGCCTTCAAAACTGCAAGTGCGCCCAGAGGAAGGGGTGGCATTTTGGTAGGGAAATACCTACAGGATCTAGCCTATTTCAGGAAGAAATGTGTTACTGGGGTCAGCTTAGTCCATCACCTGTTCAGGGTGGAACCGGGTGCCTGAAACAAAAGGCTAAGAAGGAGGGAGGAGAGGGTTGCAGAAGAGAGGAAAAGGATGCTTAGTTTAATATCAAGCCCTGCTGATGTTTTAAGGTAGTGATTTTGATTTTTGTTCAAGTTCATGTTTTTACAGGGTTTCAGGTAGTCACCAGGATAACTGAAGGAGACCGCTTCCTGTTTTACCATGAGAAACCACTCAGTATTTTTGAGAATGGGTA
Source organism: Mustela nigripes (assembly GCF_022355385.1). Classification (NCBI taxonomy): domain Eukaryota; kingdom Metazoa; phylum Chordata; class Mammalia; order Carnivora; family Mustelidae; genus Mustela; species Mustela nigripes. Next base: position 2,950,215 of record NC_081573.1, read on the forward strand.
AAATAAAGAAAAAGGAGAAAACACCAAATTTCAGGGAGAATGTTGAGGAATTAGAATTCTTATATGTTGCTGATGTGATTGAAAAATGTACATTCCCTTTGGAAAACTGTGTCGCCAGTAGTTACAAAAATAAACATTTACCTACTGAAGGAGCACATCTTCTCACCCCAAAATATATCTCTCTTAGCATAAGGATCTTTCTAGGCTGGGTATTTTAAAGAAAGAGTGGACAGGATTGCCCAGGTTATGGGCACCTGTCTTCAGCTCAGGTCATGATCCCAGGGTCCTGGTGATGTGGGAAACAGAGGCAGAAGAATAATTATTCAATTTCCTTACCTACTGACAAGCCCTTGAAACAGGCAGAGGGACCCCGCACCTTGAGGCTTTGCTCAGGGCAAAGGACAATCCTAGCCTGACCAACACCCTACCCCCAACCAGGATCTTGTAAGTCTACTTGAACAATTCCTTTAGGAAACTTTATCTCTAAACCTCCAAGATAGTGTCCACAATCATTCCTAAGCACATGACCCACTGATAAACAACTAAAGGGTCTCAGGAGAAGGTTTCTATTACTGGTAATGAATAACATTTTTCCCAGACAATAGCTAGTCCCTCAAGGTCCTAGAAACCTTGCTTCCAAAATTCCTTAGAGTTTTCAGCCCTCCCTAATCTCCTCCCCAACTTAGAAGTATATAATAGACCACTCCTCACATTTCTGGGACAGCAGCTCTTCCTGCCCACAGGTCCTGTCCCCCTGCTTTAATAAACCACCATTTTGCACCATCTTTCTTGGTCATTGGCTCTTGACCTCACCCCACCAAACCTCAGCTATGTTCTAGAACTTCATCCCTGGGACAGAACTCCCCAGTGGGATTCATGCCCAGTGGGGAATCTTCTTCTCCCTCTGCTACTCCCCCTCCTTGTGCTCTCTCTCAAATAAGTACATAAGATCTTAAAAAGGGTGGGGGTGGGGACAGTAGATAAGGAAAAGCTGAAACCTAGTCTGACTATTTTTGTAAGAGATATTTATATTTCTAAGGGAAAACTCCATTTATAAGTCTGTCTGTCTCTCCCTTTGAGTAGCTGAAAGAGGCAGAAAGTACAAATCTCCATAAACTCGGATCTATGGGGAAGACATGCATTAAATCAGAATAACAACTACAGCCTTGATTACTGCTTCTTGCATGGTCACCTCGCCAAATGCTTCCCAATAGGATCCTGTGTGGTGTCTCAAGAAAAGATTATATCCAGTGCCCCTACTTGGATACTTCACCAAGGTCACTTGGTGAAGGTGGAAATAACAGTGTTATGTTAATTAAATGCTCCAGGAGATCCTAGGTGAAGTCAGGGTTAAGGGAAAGTCTTCCCCTGAATAGAAGACAGCTGAGTGCTGGCGTTGGCTCAAGCAGATGTAGCATGGGCTCCGCCCAGTGATTCTAGAAGCATCAGGTCCATGCCGCACACTCTTCTTTCTTTCTGCTCTAGCAGAAGTTGTGTGGCCCTGGTTAGGGAGGACCCAGGAAAGAGAGAAGGAAAAAGTTAAAAACTGTTCTCCAGGGAGAAATTCCTTGTTTATGAATAGCTCCTGACACAAAGGACTAGGAAATGGGGCCTTTTCTGCATTACAAAGTCCTACCTGCAGGCGAGCAGTTTACAGGTGAAGAGGCACTCTCTGGTGGTGTCTTTAAAAGCATTTTCTCCTGATGCTGCTGTGGTTTCTCCTAGAATCTCTCCTGAAGACCAACACCAAAGGAGGAAGTGAAGAAGAAATGGCCCTTTCTCAGGTAAGCCTTGTGTCGGACTTCAGAGGTCTTGTCTTCCTTTTCTCCTGACATTTCTCACATGTAGAAATGGCAAATACCTATTTTTCTAGTTCTGAGGTTTTTGTCTTATGTTTACACCTAATTTTTGAACCTTTTCAGAAATGATACTCAAGATTAGGTCTTTAGACTCCTCCCCTATATGCCGGAGCCTTCTATCCCTTCTCTCCAACCCGGCTTCCAGAGGGCCATGCACAGTTGTCACTTTGAATGAAAGACCTGCCCACCAGTATTGAAAATAATCCCTTGGTGACAGATCCACGGGGCAGGAGTTGAGTTAAGGATTCCTGTTGCTGAAGGGGTCTGGTCCCAGGATATCAGTGAAGGAAAGTGGTCTTTCTTAGGTCTTACTAGGTCCCATCATCAGCTCTGTGTAGACTAGGAATAAGAAAATGCACAGATAAGCACTGGATATGAGCCCCTGAATAACTTGGAACATTCTCTGAAAAAAAGGGGTGGGGTCATACCCTTTAGCATGTGGAAAACATACTGTATCGAAAACATACTAGATATTCCAGGACAGGGAAAGTATATATGATCAAAGTGTGTATAAATCCAGTGTATTCTCATAATTTCATTGACATTCTGATGTGCTGGTTAGGGGCTACAAGAATGTGGTGCCTACATGGGATGGGGTGTCTCTTGATCAGATGGGGGCTCTTAAATGTCGGGTGATGATCAGGTATGGCCCAGGCTAGGGGAAGCAAGAGAACACATCTGAGGCAGAACAAAGGAGCTAGAAGTTCATTGGATACACAGCGAGGGAGCACGGGGCAAAAACTAGGAGAGAGGCTGTCTGCCAGGAGGTGGTGGGTGGGACCTGTTTTTACAGGGGGAAGATGAGGAGGTATGGAGACAGATGGAATATTCCCTTTTTGGGACTGGGACCTGGCTCTAAGTAGCCCATTGGTTATTTAGGGCCTATGGCTGTTTGGGGGTGGGTCGCCTGATGGGCCTGTCCCTGTTCAGGCAGGTAGTCACTGGGCCTTTTCCCATTCCAGTGCTCAAGCCTGTTTGCCTAAAAGTGGCCTCAACAAAGAACACACCTTTTCAGGGTTCTTGTCTGTCTGGAGCAGAAGAAAGAATCTTGGACACAAAATGGTGAAGGGATAGTGTATCAAGTGAAGGGGAGAACAGAAGGAGAGCTTTCTAGAGTGAGGGGGTGCTGAATGGATTACCACAGAGCACTTTTATGGTTGATCTTTTCTATAAAAGTTGTTCTTTTATAGAAAAATTGAAGGGCACTTCAATCTTCTTGATGTCACCCCCCATAGCACCAAAATTACTTCTCTTTTGAATATCTCATCTCTGATGTTTAAAATAAACAAGGTGTTCTGGTTGTGTTCCCTTAGCTCTGCTTCCTTGTGCCTCCTCGTTTCTGGGACTTTTGGTGAGCCTGTTCACTTAGCCCATTGCCTATCCATCCCCACCCAGCCCTGCCAGTCCCTTACTCAACACCAGTAGTCACAGGTCCTTCAGTGTGCCTTAGGCACTCATACCAACTTGTTTCATCACAGCTGATGCTAACTTCTTTTAATGGTTTGATGCTTTCTGCCAGATAGCCCCCCTCTAATGCTCATTTGTTCCTTAAATTCTTGAGGGTCTTTGATGGATTTCCTCAGTGATGTGCAGAAACCATCATGTTTCAGCTGGAAATTCCTTAGTTTGTCTTTGCTGGTATAAGATTTTATAAGGGATAAACATGACACCAGGCGAAGTGGCTGCAAGGCAAGACTTATTAAAGGCATTCTCTGGTGAAGTTTCAGGGCTCAGGAGAAGGGGAGCCAAGAAAGTTGCACTGGGAGGAGGTGGTCACCCTTGGGTGAGGTTCCGAGACTCTGGAAAGCAGAGTGGGGGAAGTCGCACTTGGAGGGAGTTGGCGGGGGTCTTTTATCTGTTTCCTGCATAGGTATCAGGTTACCTATGGAGAGGTGACCTGGACATACATACTTTTGGAGGGAGAGTCAAGGGTGAAGGAAAGGGGTGGGGGGGGGGGGCTGGAAGATGGCAACACCCCGTGGCGGTCATTTCCATTGTTTCTCCTGCAGTCCTGGATCCTCTGGAGCCGCCGGTCATTTCTGTTGTTCCTCCTGCACTCCCGGAGCCTGCCGACCCAACAGCTGGTAGTGTCTGATCAGGAGAACCCCAGTAGTCAGACCTCGAGGATCCTGTAAGTCCTCTTCAACATATGGAAATCCCTTCAAAATGTCTTTTATCTCTATCCCCATGATGGAAAAGCATATAATCAATGGCTTCTCAAAATCACACTGCAGCTCTTTCTGCTAATGGCTCCTGTCCCTGAGGTTTAATAAAAACAGATTTTTTTTAAACCAATAATGCCCCAAGAATCCTCTCTTAACCATTTGCTCACAAGGCACCTCACATGAGTTTGCACTGGGCAGATGAAGACTCTCACCTTGCTGTAGTTGGTAGCATGGACTTCTGGGAGTAGAGGATCTGACTCAGTCAGAGCTCCCCTTTGTGAGTTTTTACTTTACTCCACACTCCTGTCATAGACATACTCCTCAAAAAAAAAAAAAAAAAAAAAAAAAAAAAAAAGATACTGTTTCTGTTTATTTTGGAGTGAGAGAGATGGTGTGTGTGAGAGAAAGAAGGTCGGTTGATCCAGGGTAGAGGCAGCGGGGGCGGGGGGAGACTTTCCAGCTGACTCTGTGCTGAGTAGATCCCAGGACTCTAAGACCATGACCATGACCTGAGCTGAAGTCAAGTGGAAGATGCTTAACCCATTGTGCCACCCAGGCACCCTATTTCCTCCTTTGTATTTTCAGAAGAAGAAAACAAGAATCATATAATTAACATGTTTGAGGATCTTAAAATCCTGAAATAGGTCACAGATGATTGATACCAAAGCGTTCGATGAATTACTGTGTAGTGGGATCTTCGAGCACGGCGGCCAAGAGAGAATTCTTGAGACGCTGTATGGTATCAGAGAGTAGGTTTATTGAAGTAGCGTGGGGACAGGACCTCTGGGCAGAAGGAGCTGCAGGTCGGCTGCCTGAAGCTGGTGGTTATATGCTCAGTGTTCAAGGGGGGAGGGTAGGTGCACAGAGTATTAGATCACAAATATTTGTTTGAATTTCTACGTGTAAAACTACTTTTGCAAGATTTCTTCGATGTTATTGTTCATTCGATGTTAATGAATGTATGTACAGGGAGTCAAGACATACATACATACATACAATGAATGTATGTATGTTAATGAATGAGATGTACAGGGAGTCAAGAGACTCTTTAAGAATGTAGGAAGCAGATCCTTTTGTAGTTCATAAGCATGATGATTGGGTGTTCACGCTCTTGTGTGACATGTGCCACCCTCAAGCCATGTTACGACCTTGGCACATTACCCATCTGATGTGGAAAAAAAAAAGAATGTAGCAGGCAGGGGTGCCTGGGTGGCACCAGTGGTTTTAACCAGTGCGTTAAAGCCTCTGCCTTCAGCTCAGGTCATGATCCCAGGGTCCTGGGCTCTCGCCCTGCATTGGGCTCTCTGCTCAGCAGGGAGCCTGCTCCCCGCCCCCCCCCCCCACCTGCCTCTCTACCTACTTGTGATCTCTGTGAAATAAATAAAATCTTTGAAAAAAAAATGTAGCCAGCCGTATATATTTGATTCTTAGCAGGATCAAATCAAAGCCTGTGCGTCAGACTTCTGAGTCAAAGGTAAATGTTTTTCTGCTTATATTCCTCATCGTACTAGCCTCATAAATAATAGCTGTTTGATCTGTAACATTCTATGTGTTTATGTTGATAGTGGGAATGAAAGACAGAGGCAGCTTCAAATCACAATGTGATTTGTAAGTCTCATGTGGATGAAAACAGTTCTTGAATTAATCACCGTGACAATTTTCTACTCTATGACTTTTAATGCATATATAACTACTTCCTAAATGTATAGGTGGTGCGTGATGAGTGAAAAGATAGATCATTTTCGCGTGGATACTTTTTTGCTGCCATCATTCTTGTCCTGTTTGACACCTGCTATGAACATTGGTTTCGAATCCTCTCTATATATTGACATGCGTGTCCTTTTCAATAGACTTTCAGACCCATAACCTGGGTTAAGACCTGATCCCTTTGCACATTAGCTAAATGAGGTTTGTGGTTCTCCATGGGTGGAGTTTTCAGGATTAGAATGAGGTAAAGTTTGAACTGTAGATCAGTCCATGGATTCCACGTTGGTCCCTCTGCCTCAAAATAGGCCAGCCCAAGCACTTCTCTGTGGGCAGCCATTACCTTTTATTGTGTAGTTTCTTTTTCACCACAGGAGGCTCTGCCCATGGGGTGTTATGGCTGAAGTAAAGGATAAGATGACATGATTATCTGTTTTGTGTGTGTTGGGTTTGAGGAGTTCTTTATAAATCCTGGATATCATCCCTTCGTCTGTATTGTCATTTGCGAATATCTTGTCCCATTCTGTGGGTTGCCTCTTTGTTTTGTTGACTGATTTCCTTTGTTGTGTAGAGGCTTTTGATCTTGATGAAGTCCCCAAAATTCATTTTTGCTTTTGCTTCCTTTGCCTTTGGAGACATGTCTTGAAAGAAGTTGCTGCAGCCGATGTTGAAGAGGTTACTGCCTATATTCTCCTCTAGGATTCTGATGGGTTCCTGCCTCACGTTGAGGTATTTTATCCATTTTGAGTTTATCTTTGTGTATGGCATAAGAGAATGGTCTAGTTTCATTCCTCTATACAGAGCTGTGCAGTTTTCCCAGCACCATTTATTGAAGAGACTGTCTTTTTTCGACTTCATATTTTTTCCTGCTTTGTTGAAGATTACTTGACCATAGAGTTGAGGGTCCATATCTGGTCTCTCCACTCTGTTCCACTGGTGTCTGTGAGGCAGATAGAGACTCCTGGCTCCAGCCCCTTTTGGTCCCTGGCTCCCTTTTGCTCCTGCTAAGGCCAAGAAAAGGACCAGTAGCCATCCGGTTTGACTAAGGTAAGATAAGAAGTCATTGCTCCTGCTGAGACTGAAGAAAAAGACCAGATGCCCAGTCCTGTTTGAGTAAGAAAAGAAAGAGAAACAGCCCCCAAGATGATTTAGGACTCTCCTGAGATGCCTCCACACATATTATACTTCCACAGGAAAGGGCCATTTGGCCTGGAGAGATGGGAAAGAGCCCTGGCCTTCAGAGAGGGAGAAAATACCCCACACCATCCCCCATTGCCTGTAACCATAAAAACTCACTCCTAACCCTGTCAGGTGCTCAGTCTTTGGGAATGAGCCCACTGAGCCCTCTGGCATTAATAAAGCTGTGTTCTCCCATCTCTCTGTGTGCCATTTGGGTTTCCCTGGCCACCTCAGATTTTCCACAACATATGTGTCTGTTTTTATGCCAGTACCATGCTGTCTTGGTGATCACAGCTTTGTAGAAAAGCTGGTCATCAGACAACGTGATGCCCCTAGTTTTGTTTTTCTTTTCCAGCTTTTCCTTAGCAATTGGGGGTCTCTTCTGAATCCATATAAATTTTAGGATTGTTTGCTCTAGCTCTTTGCAAAATACTGGTGGAATTTTAATCAGAATGGCATTGAAAGTACAGATTGCTCTAGGCAGTATAGACATTTTAACAATGTTTATTCTTCTGATCCACGAGCATGGAATCGTCTTCCATCTTTTAGTGTCTTCTTCAATTTCTTTCATGAGTGTTCTGTAGTTCCTCAAGTACAGATCCTTGACCTCTTTGGTTAAGTTTATTCCCAGTATCTTATGGTTCTTCATGCCACAGTAAATGAATAGATTCTCTAGTTTCCCTTTCTGTATTTTCATTGTTAGTGTATAAGAAAGCAACTGATTTCTATACATCAATTTTGTATCCTGCCACACTACTGAATTGCTGAATGAGTTCTAGTAGTCTGGGGGTGGAGTCTTTTGGGTTTTCCCTATCAAGTATCCTGTCATTTGTGAAGAGAGAGAGAGTTTGACTTCTTCATTGCCAATTTGAATACCTTTTCTTTCTCTTTGTTGTCTGATTGCTGTTGCTAGGACTTCTAATATCATGTTGAACAAGACTGCTTAGAGTGGGCATCCTTGTGGTGTTCCTGATCTCAAAGGGAAGGCTGTAAGCTTTTTCCCATTGGGGAAGATATTCACTGTGGGTTTTTTTTTTTTAAGATGTTATTTATTTATTTGACAGAGAGAGATCACAAGTAGGCAGAGAGGCAGAGAGAGAAGGGGAAAACAGGCTCCCCGCTGAGCAGAGAGCCCAGTGTGGGGCTCGATCCCAGGACCCTGAGATCATGACCTGAGCCAAAGCAGAGGCTTAACCAACAGTGAGCCACCCAGGCACCCCATTGCTGTGGGTTTTTCATGGATTGATTTTATAACACTTTACCAATGAAGACGTATGAATGGCTAACAGACACATGAAAAAATGGTCATCATCACTAGCCATCAAGGAGATTCAAATCCAAACCACACTGAGATACCACCTTACACCAGTGAGAATGGCCAAAATTAAGATGACTGTAAACACCAAGTGTTGGAGAGGATGTGGAGAAAGGGGAACACTCTTAGACTGTTGGTGGGAATGCAAGTTCGTGCACCCACTTTGGAAAACAGTGTGGCAATTCCTTAAGAAATTAAAAATAGAGCTCCCGAATGACCCTGCAATTGCACTACTGGGTATTTACCCCAACGATACAGATGTAGTAATAAGAAGGGCCATCTGTACTCCAATGTTCTTTTTTTTTTTTTTTTTTTTTTTTAAAGATTTTATTTTTTTATTTGACAGAGAGAGATTACAAGTAGGCAGACAGGCAGGCAGAGAGAGAGAGGAGGAAGCAGGCTCCCTGCTGAGCAGAGAGCCCGATGCGGGACTCGATCCCAGGACCCTGCGATCATGACCTGAGCCGAAGGCAGCGGCTTAACCCACTGAGCCACCCAGGCGCCCTGTACTCCAATGTTCTTAACAGCAATGGCCACAGTCACCAAACTGTGGAAAGAGCCAGGATGCCCTTCAGAGGACGAATGGATAAGGAAGATGTGGTCCATATATACTATGGAGTATTATGCCTCCATCAGAAAAGATGAATACCCAACTTTTATATCAACATGGACAGGACTTGAGGAGATTATGCCAAGTAAAATAAGTCAAGCAGAGAGAGTCAGTCATCATATGGTTTTGCTTATTTGTGGAGCATAAGAAATAACATGGAAGACATGGGGAGATGGAGCAGAGAAAGGAGTTTGGGGAAATTGGAGGGGGAATGAACTGTTAGAGACTGTGGACTCTGAAAAACAATCTGAGGGTTTTGGAGGAGGAGGGGAGGTTGGGTATGCCTGGTGGTGGGTATTAAGGAGTGCACATATTGTATAGAGCACTGTGTGTGGTGCATAAAGAATTAATTCTAAAACACTGAAAAGAAATTAAAAAAATAAAAATTAAAAAAATATTTTTAAAAGGATAAGGTGAAAAGAAAAGGTTAAATCAAACGTGGGATAAAGTTTGGTGGGTACAGTCAGGTAAGCAGTGAAGGTCAGGTAGGTGTTGGGGTCTAGCTGGACACTAACTCTCCCTCTTTGATCTTAGGGACCATCGTGAACTGTGTCAGTGGCATTTAGTGACCGTGGTATTTATTGCAGGGACAGCTCACATTCAGGGATGTGGCCATCGAATTATCTGAGGAGGAGTGGGGACGCCTGACCCACACTCAGCGGCAACTGTACAGGGATGTGATGTTGGAGAACTATGGACACCTGCTCTTCTTCGTGAGAATGACTCCTTCCAGTTTTCCCAGAACACACTCAGGGTTTCATTCTCCTTTGAAGACTGTCTCTTGAATTATTCCTCTTTGCATAACTGGAGATCAGATCACTGCACTAAGGAACACAAGTAAGGATTGGTAGGTGTAGACAAAAATCCTGACGATTGCTTTTCAGCTTTAGCCTCCCCTTCCTTCAGGTAACAACATTTCTATAGATGAGCGGCTGTTGAAAGCCTGATGTGGCATAAAATGGTACCGCCTGCATTTAAACTCCAATTTTCACTCCTTATTATTGTATTGGCAGTACTAGGAAGCACAAGTTAGGATGTGACTCTTTGAAAGTCCTTCATGTTCTACAGGGGCTACTGGTCAACAGTGTTTGGGAAATCATCTGTTAGAATTCTGCAGTGTTCTCTCTTCTCTACTGAGTGCAGTGTGGATTGAAAGCCTTTCCAGCAATATTTATAATTGGTTTCTCTTTTAAACAGGTCTCATTGTGTCAAAGCCTGATTTGGTCTCCTTTTTGGAGCAAAAGAAGGACCCTTGGGATGTGACAAGAAAGAAGACAGTGGTCTTTGATCCAGGTAGGTGGGAATGGATGAAGCAGATGTCAGAGGTGAAGTCCAAGTCTGAAGGAGGAAGGTAAACCTTCAAATGTGGTTCCAGTAGCTCTGCTTGAATGAAAATCAGTTGGAGAAGCCCTGTCTTGTTTTTGTCTCTCCCAGAGGGACATCTGTGAGCCAACATCATCATGCTTTTATTTTCTCTAAGGATTCTGCTTCAGCTCCAGTGATGGTCCATCATGTCCAAAGGGAGGACAAGGAGCCTCTCCTGGGACGGGGAGGGTCTCCATAATCTGAGAGCTCTTCATTGCTTTGAGGGTCTTGGGAAAGTCTCCCTATTTCTGAGAGTCTCTATGCTAAGTCTTTTCTAATTTCTGTTCTGCTTCGTGTGAGAAACTGTGCCCGCATTGTGGTGGGCATACTGGGAATTGTTGCGGAAATCCCCAGAACAGTGGAGATGGCACCACCTGGTTTCTGGTTTATACTTTCCAATGTTATGGAGGCTTTAATCTTAAACATATAAAACCAAGACTCAGTCTGTTCATCAGGTAACAAAGCATTTCCCTAAAATGAGAAAATGTAATTCTTTATTTCACTCCAAACATTCACTTATCTTTGTACAAAGGAGAAGTTTCCCTTCCATGTGTTCCATTCCTCAGTGGTGAACTAATGTAATGTGTCTATTTGTTTGCTAGATTTCCTACATAAATTAATATTATAGGGGATTCAAAACTTTTAGAACCCACTGCCTAAAGTCTCCATTCTTAGCTTATTAGTGCCTCATTTTATAATTTTTTCCATAATATGAGGTTCCTGTGACTTTGTCATATGTCTTCACATTCTTATTAGTTGTCTATGAGACTCATCTCTACTTATTAGACCAAAAATCCTGATATGACATGGGCATGTGGTTTATAAGAAGTGGTGTAGATAGTAAATTTCCCACATTGAAAAAAATGTTCTGTTCATAAATGGAATTTTACTTCAGGGAAAATTAATCATAAGCCTTTTTTTTTTTTTTTTTAAACTACTTTACTCAGAATGGATCTGGATTTAATCCCTAGCATTTTTATAAAATTATTGTCAGCATATTTTACAACTTTGGTGGTGTTTGCTTACTTAGAAATGGACTTTATTTGCTTTTCTGCTCCATTGTAAGGAATGGTTATACCATTGAATTCTGTGTAAGAAGAGGAGTATATCAGTGACAGTTTACTTTTTTTAATGTCACTTAAGTGCTTATTCATAATATTTTTATTACACCTCTTCATGAGTGATTTTAATGAAGATTCCTTATGGCTTTAGTGTGAGTGAATGCATGCCAAAATTGAAAATGCCTTTTTTTATGGAAAACAGAATTGAAATTATAGTTCTATAGAAGGTTTCCTTTAAAATCACTCATATATTTTTTCTGTAGAATTTTTTTAGTTAAAATTGGGCTTATTTTGGTTTTGCATATTCCATAATAATGTGCTTTCTTTTGTATGAGACTTTCCAAACATTAGTTAGTTGTGGTTTTTGTTTTTTTATTTTTTAATATATATTTTTTTAATAGGAAGACAGTTTTCAACACTTTTGAACAATGCGAATGTAACTCAGATTTGAATCAGTCTTATGCCCTTTCCAAATAACACTATGTGTGTATTTGTCTACATTGTTTGTAATTCATCTTGTATATTTCTGGTGGTTGTGAATGTTCTAACATATCTAGGTGAGTTGTTATACTACTAGCGTTCATTTCAAAGTCTATATTTTTGAATTTATATTCTTTGCAGGAGAAGCACTTTCAGTGAATCAAAAGTAATTCTTAACATTTTTTATACCTCTGTATCTTGTCTAGGTATTATATTTTAGATTAAATGTGGTTTTACGCTCGTGATACGCTTTTACAGCATGCTAATAAACTTTTCCTTCTTTGGTATGTATTTTCATTCTGGTTTCCTTAGAGGTTCCTTAAAACCTCTTAGAGGTATAGACAAACCGTTTTAAATGGATATTGTCAATTTTATAGGAATGTTTTCTACTTAATCCTCTCCACCCCTGAACCTACTTTATGTTACCACTATCAGAAATTCTGTCTCTTATGTTGTGCAGTTAACTAGGTCGATTTATGATTTTTATGCTTTTGTTTAAGAACTTCTGTAGCAGAAATACAAGTGACCCGTGCTACCTCATTACAGCACTACAGGTTTCTAGAATTGTGTAAATATTTACATTAGCAGGAGTTTTATATTGTCATTTGCTTTCAGATACTCTTTAGAATCCTTTTCTTTTTTAAGACTTTATTGATTTATTTGACAGAGAGTGAGAGGGAACACAAGTAGGGGTGTGGGAGAGGGAGTAGCAGGCCCCGATAGGGGACTCGATCCCAGGACCCTGGGATCATGACCTGAGCCAACGGCAGATGCCTAATGACTGAGCCACACAGGCACCCCTGGAATCCTTTTATTTCAAGCAGAAAGACCCTTTCACCTCTCTTGGGACAGAAGAACCTTTCTTGATTGACCTGCTGGTCAATCAGAGGGTCTTTCGCTTGGTGTAGCCTTCATTTGCATAGTCAGGCACAACAGTTCTGCCAGGTCGATTATTCTTAGTGTGGATTGTTTCCTCTGTGTGTGCTTGAGTACATGATCGCACTCCTTTCTACTTATACAGTCGAAGGACAATTGCAGTAGTAATCTTACAGGAGCTCTCCTGTAGAAGATGAGTTGTTTTTGTCATGCTTTCTCAAAATTCTCTGGTCACCTCAGATTTTTTTCTTTTAGAGTTTTTATTTATTTGTATGACAGAGAGAGAGAGACAGAGAGAGCGCGAGCACACAAGCAGGAGAAATGCCAGGCAAGAGAGAGAGAGAAACAGAGCCCTGTGTGGGGCTTGATCCTGACCTGAGGCAAAGGTAGCCCCTGAACCAAACAGGGACCCTTCACATCTGATTTTTGATAGGTCTTTTATGTGTCACTGTGTTCCTCTCTTGGCATTTATTATACTATGGATTACTGAGATGGTTGGATTTCTCTTCTTTCCACTTATGTGTGCAGTAGAAGCGTTTAGTTCTTCATGTCAACCTTCTGCCCCCTTTCACTCTCCTCTCTTTATGGGGTCCCCTTAATGTACATATCGGTCCACTTACAGGACTCTTATGAGTCCCAGACCATGTCTTTTTCCACATCTTTCTTTGATCTTCAAAACAAGGGTCTTTAGATTGTCTGATTTTTTTCTTCTGCTTGAGCAAGTCTGTGGGTGACCACTGGTGTGTTTTTAACTTCCGTCATCGTGTTCTTTAACTCCCTGTTGCTGCTTGGCTGATTGTTATACTTTGTCTCCTTGGGTTTACATTTTGGTCATGACCCATTTTCTGATCTCATTGAGTTACATACCTGCTTTCTCTTCCTTTTTCCATGTGCATCTTTATGATGGTTAAATCTTTGCCATGCAAGTAAGACTTCTTTATTAACTGAGGGTTCGTTGGTGGGATTTATTTTGTTCTCATGATGGGAACACATTTTTCCATTTCTTTTATCGCCTTGTGATCTTCTGTTGATGTTTCAGTTAAAAAAAAAAAAAAAAAAGCCTCCGAGCCTAGTTTTATGGACTTGCTTTGTAGAAAAGAACAAAGACCATAGTAATTATGGCATCTGTCACACATAATCTGGACATTTGTCATGTCTACATTTTTGTAATTTCCCAGGTTACCAAAGTGTAGTTACTTCTTTAGAGCCCACGATACCTTCCTCTCTCTGTTTCCCTTCAGATTTGTCCATTGTTTGAAGAAATATTCAACCTTTTGTCTGAGTAGCTACTTCTTCCAATAGTAGTTGGTCTTCTCTCTCAATCTGACTTGATTTGTTTACAGGTCTGTCAATTTTTTATTTTTCTTTCTTGAAAACTAAATCATCCTATTGATACTTTCCTAATCTTGCTAAATTCTATTTTTCTTCATTTCTGTTTTATGTTGAATTTCCTTTCTTCCAGGGGTGCCAGGATGGCTTGTGTTTAAGCCTTTGACTTCAGCTCGGGTCATAATCTCAGGGTTCTGGGACTCAATCCTGTTTCAGGCTCCCTGTTCAGCAAGGAATCTACATGCCTCTCTCCTTTTGGCCCTCACCTCACCATGCTCTCCTTCTCCTCTCTCTCTCTGTCTCAAAGAAGTCTTCAAAAATATACCTCCTTCTACTGATTTTGGGCTCATATAATAGTACGTTTCCTGATTATTTGATATAGAGGAGAGTGATTTGTGTTAGACCCTG